>NW_008612971.1:0-23630 GCF_000691845.1 Merops nubicus | reverse complement strand
CCCTGCTGAACCCGGGAGATTCTTCCCTCTGCTCTGGGCTGGGGTCAGGATGGGAAACACATGTCTAGGGTGGGATATGAGGGATGTGATGGAGTAGCAGGTTAAGATGACATTATTTGGACTGCAATTATTTTCCCTTAATCGTGCCCTATCCTGCCACTCCAAAAAGACCCAGTAAGTATTTGAGAACATATTTTTAGCCCTTTTCTCACTTGTATCTAAAGGAATACTTTGTGTGCTCATTCTGGACTTTGTTGGCATTTTCTCTTTAAAAAAAAAAAAGGTACTGACAGGTTAAACTCTGGTTTCTGTAAAGCACAGAACCATCTGCTGAAGTTATCAACTTCACTTTGCAGCATGAGCCAACATTTGAACATCTCTGTCCCTGCCAGTAATTAACATCACAGTCAATGGCAATTAATGTTGAGGCTTTCAGAGGAAATGGGGGTAATTAAGCTAATCACAAGAAGTAGACAACAATTATTGTTATAATTTTAAATCCTGAGTTAATTAGCTATGCTAGCCACTCTCTTTGGCTCACTGTTTATGGTAGCTAAATACAAGATTAGAATCAGTGATGGCAGAACACATTTTATCTACTCAACTTAGGCCATGATTTAGAGCATCATTTTGATTTAAATGCTAGATACAAAATTAAGAGAAGATTGTCCAGAGGCAGAAACATTTTTTTAAAAACCTATTAATAGCTGTTGGGCCTGGAAGCCCTACTGAGATACAAGAGGCATTAATTCCAAAGAAGCTGAGGGCAGGCGTGGATGCTCAACATAAAAATCTGACTGCCAAACTCTGCAAATTTAACAGGCTGACTCACCTGAAGATTTCAATCCCTGTAACAAGCCTATTCAAATACATTATTCAGTCTTAGGTGGCCAGCCACTCTCTCCTGCAACTAGGGGTCTGTTTGAAGTCCATTATTTTAAGTGGTTGTGTGCCAGATTTTCTTGGGAGTGGTTAATTTCATTAATCAGCCTTACCTTCTAGGTGAAATTTGCAGGCAGACTTGAACAAAGATTTGCTTGGAAGTATGTGTTACTATTCAAAGAAAAACAAAAATCATTAGGAAAACAAGAATGTGAGCATCAGAGCTGCTGGGTATCGTGGTGCCTGGGATGCAAAGAAGGCAGCTGCCTTTCCATCCACTGCAAGTGGCTGCCATATAGGTCAGGTATTTTCTCCATAAAAAGTTGCCCCAGTAATTCTGAATTTAGACAACAATAAGAAATAACTCCCTGAGCTCCTGCAGCAGACTTTGGAGGCTGTAACTTCCATTGCCCTCTGCGATCAGCAGAGAGTGGGTGTCAGGAACACCTTCTGCTCTCATTTCTCTGCCTGCCCCCCTTCATATTTTTCAGTTAAGGTTTCATAAAACGTTGCTCTGGGCAGGAGTTGCTCTGAGAGTGTTTTATTTGTGTGCCTGGATTGTGACGTGTTTCATGTGTTGGCTTTTACTTTCCTTCTTGCACTGCTGCTTCCCTCCATCTTAGAGAAGTTCTAACGTTGCATTTCTAGGACATTAGATGTTCATTTTGCCAAGATTGTTTCTACTTTCCCTGTTTTCTTTTTAAAGAATTTTTTTAACTTGGTGTGAAGTGTCACATTTTGGTGAAAAGCAGCAAGAACACATAATTTAGTTCTGTGCCAGATTATAGCCAGACAGCTATTTTCTGGGTAGTGCAAAACCTACAGTTTCTTTTGCCAGTCAGACCCCAGCCTTCGTTCCCTACGTTTCTATCACCCCCTTATGTGTGCTACCCCACTTCACAGAATAAACACTTTTCAAGACAGATATCCTCCTGTCTCTTTTCCCTTAGTTCCACCTTGTTCTACATCAGCCTATGAAAGGGTCAACACCATTCAGTTCTGAGCTGAAGATGAAAGATGGCCCTGTCCATTTTTATAAAAAATAATATGAGGTTCCCTCACCACACGGTCTTGTTATCAGTTTACACATTGAAGCATGTTGCAGGAAATCATGAATGAAAAGATAATAAAATGGCTTTCAACTGTCTGAGCAAAACATGCACGCTGCCAACATTTTTGTCATCAATAATTCTCTCATAAACATGGGTCTCTTCTTTCATTATGCAGGCTGTCATGCTTTATTGAACCACATAATTTCACCTAATTAAAATAAGCAGTGTGTAGTTTGCTCCCCCTTCTGTTTTTTGAGCTGGACAAGTGCCAGTAATGACGTTTGGAGTATCCTAAGTGGACATGCTATGAAATATTCCATCTTATACTCCTCTTTGCAGCCAGAAGTACAGTAACTCCTGATGATTTCTTTCCTGAATACTGAGATTCACTCTATTTATCTGAAGATTAATCTACTGTAAACAGTGAAGGGTTTGCAGTTAAGGAGGCTGGAAGTCATACTCCAGCTGCTGTGTACCACTCGGAGCAGAAACGGCTCCAGCACTGATGCCAGTCACCAGTCTGCACTGGGCAATGTGGAAACCAGTGGCTGCCTGTCACAGCATCAGCTTTTTAATTGAAGAGGTGGCATTTTTAGCTACTTTTGTTGAATTTAAGTGTGTTTTGGCATAGGACAGAGCTGGTTTCACAAAAAGAAAATCAGGATCAGAGAAACGGTTAGTGAAAAGGTTGTTGAGCCAGTGAAGGAGAAGGGACAGAGAAGTGGAGGGTGTGTTCCAGAAGGGCTTCCTGTCCTCACTAACATTTTCATCACAGAACCCTACTTTGTTTTACACACACAGACATGAAAAAAAGGTGGCAATAATGTATTCAAACACTTTATCACAGCCTGCTATGAGTCACCTCTCTGAACCTGGCTTTATAAATAATGGCAAACACGTGCCACACGCCACGCATTGCAGTCACAGGTTTGCCTCATGCTCCAGTAAGATCCCATTGTTCAGGAAGGAAAGGAGCTCAAATTTACCATATTGTCACATTTCCCCCCCATTTGTTCACATCCATTAACAGCCTTTAGCTTGTAACTGAATTTCATTTGCAGAAAGATTAAACCACAGATGGATCATCAGAAAGAGAAGGCTCAGAAAGATCAGAGGAATCACTCCTTAGAATGCCAGCTATGACGTGACTATCACGAGTCCCAGGGCCTACACATTTAGGGGGATTTGAATCCAAGAGAGCATATAGCTTTCTGTCAGGTTAGTGAAAACTTTATCTGTCTACATTTCCTGTGTGTGGGAGAGACTTCTGTCCTTGCTTGGTCCCGTGGGAGCTAAGCCACTGCAGACATGCCCCTGCAGAGCAGTGGGGGGTTATGCTGGTGCTCAGAGGCTCCAGGGGACGGTGTTTGTAACGGGATGGCAAAACTTCCTTTCCATGGCCCTGATTAGCACATGGAATATTTCACAATGAAACTTTTCACCTCACCAAAATTCTGTGAGAGACAGCCCTGCTTTCATGGCTGTTTCACTGCTCAGATGAAAGGCAGAAGTAAATTACCCCAAGTGATGGAAGAAATCTTCAAAAGAATGAGGACTTAGACCTCAGCCTACCATAGTATAAGTTACAGGTTTTTGAGAGGGTTTTTTTTAATGAATTTTGCTTGATTTCTTTAGCTACCTAAGATGTGTGAAGTAGGAGCAGTTATTTATGCTGTGTTTTGATAGTACCTATAAACCCTGTTCATACATGATCTAAGTACTAATAGCAAAAATAATTATAATGTATTTTTTAATGACTGGTTGAACATTTGTTTGAGTTTTTGCTCTTCCTACATTTAAAAAATACATCATCAGAAATGATGATAATTTGCAAGTGAGTAAAACTCTGTGAAAATTAACAGTTGCCTACTGAAAGAGATGTGATTTTTAATATCTGTAAATTATCTTTCTTTATGGAATGACATTAATTTTTTGAATACCAGAGAAGGAGTAAAGGAGAGGTAAAATTTGCATCATCTCCCTACTGGTCTGGGATTCTGTGTTCTTTTTAGAGGCTTACGATGCTCAAGGGCAAACCTCTTCAAGACCTCCAGCTGGCCATTCCTCTGCTTCCTTCTCCCATTGATATCTTTCTCAGCAGCAGTCTCAGCTCAGGTCTGCTGACTAAGCTGCCACCTGGATAAATTCAGGCAGCAAAACGTGCAGCATTGTGTGCACCAGCACATCACGAGAGAAGTGAGCACCCAAATACAGCAAAAATGAGTTGAGTTTTAAATTATAACAATCCTGATCACATTCAGTGACATGGAACAATCCAAAAGGCTCCTGCAGAAAGACAGCTGGGGTTGGGTTGGTAGCAAGTGGACTACAGTCAGTGGTGAGCCCTGGTAGTCAAAAGGGCCAGCCGTGTCCTGGGGTGCATGAAGCACTGCCTGGCTGGCCAGCTGGGAGAGGCTGTTGTCCCACTCCACAGAGGGTGTGTCCAGAGAGAGGTGACTGAGGTGGTGAAAGGCCTTAGGGCCAAGACTTACAAAGAGGGGCTGAAGCAATTTGGTTTGTCCAGCCTGGGGAAGGCGAAGGGGGTGACCTCATCTCCGTGTACAACTTCCTGAAGGGCTGGGGTCAAGCCCCCAGCCCTGAGGGAGGGCTGGCACATGGGTGATGGCCACAGCCAGGCAGGAAAGCCCCTCCTGATGGGCTTTCAGCCAGCGCCCGGCCAGCCTGGGGTGGGAGCTGATGAGGAGATCACCCCCAGGTGCCCCCACCCTCCACAGTAACCTGGAGGTGGGGCAGGAAGCCGCTTCTATAAGAGCTGGCCCTGGCTGCTCTTCATCCCTCCTTGGATGAAGCTGTGTCAGAGGAAGTTCAGGCTGGACGTTGGGAAAAGGCTCTTCACTGAGAGGGAAGGCAGCTGCTGAAAGAGGCTCCCCAGGTAAGTGGTCCTGACACCCCACCTGTCAGAGTTCAGGGAGCATCTGGATGATACTCCTAGTCACAGGGTTTAGTTTTAGGTAGTCCTGTGAGGAGCATGGTGTTGGACTTGATGTCGGTCCTTAGGGGTAGCTTCCAATGTGAGATATTCATGATTCTGTAATTCTAAATAATTTTACTTTATGGAGTAGTTAAATATTTTCTGCAAAAATCAGAAAGATGGTGAATGAGAAACTGAGACATTAACCAGTTTTATCAGTTGTAGCTGAAGCTGTTTTCTGAAGCCCAGGATCCTTAGGAAGTTACTAGAAATCAGTCATTTCAGAGGCTGGATTTTCCAGTAACACATGGGTTCTGCTGAGGGTATTCCTCAATAGGCTTTTGTGAAGCTAGTTTTTAATCATCTAAGAGCCATAATTTGCTGGGTTGTTTTTTTTTCAGAATTATCTTCAGAGCTGTTACTTGTAATGGAAGACTTAGCTTTTAGGAAAATCTTTTGCAGAGTTGCTGCAGAGCTAGTCCAGATCCCTTTGGAACAAAATTCCCTCCTGTCTGGTCCATAGCTACTGGTTATGGTGCTAGTGAGAATATTTCCACCTACTCATGATATTTTCTCAGTATAGTATTCATTATAAAGGTTATCTTTCTTTTTCCTCTGATGTTCTTAGGTTTTATGAAACTTCACTTTATGTTTGAGTAGCTTATTAGCTCTACCTTTAGTAATTACATATCAAATAATGCATCTCTCATTACTAGTCTTTTTATTGCATTAACATTTTCTTCAGTTCATACCTCACAAATACTAGGAGTGTACTTGCTTAGCATTTTCCTAACGAGCTTTACAATGATATGTGGTGAGAGAATCCTCAGAAAGGAAAGGCCAATCCTTCCTTATAGCCAGAGCAGGGATATAAAACTGCGTCTTGGGTACCTTGCACACAGCGTGCCTGAGAGGATGTTACCTTTAACCCCACAAAGAAGTTGCTCAGATATTCAGGACAGGAAACAATATAAATGTAAAATAGCTGATGAAAATCAAAGGTCAGATCTCCCGCCGTGCTCTGGCTGCCTCGCGTGGCTCGGGTGACACACAGCAGTCATAAACCCAGCTACAGAGGAAGCTTCAGCGTGTTTATAGCTGGGTTGCAGAATGCTCAGTCTTCGTTTTAGTTGCAAAAGCTCTTGAGCAACTAATTTTGACGTGGCATTCACCATTAAGTAATCAATATAAATCAGGGGCTACAATGCAGGGTGAGATTGCACATGCCTACTTGCCCATAATTAATGGGTCAATAACTGCAGCAGCTCAGCTACCACGGTACCAGGGGTGATGAATGTGATCATTTTTAGTGGTAAGCATCAATGGAGCTGCTATAGCATCTCAAATAATTCTTTTATTTCTGCTTTTTCTCTTATGTGGTAAATGCAGTAAGCTCTGTAACTGAGCATTCACTCACCAAGTTTTACCTGTCGGGTAACCTCCGAGCTGTTTTTTCACTTTGTTGTTTTGGGTTTCCTTTTATATTTTAAATACTGAAATAAGAAACTGCAGTGCTTTTAATTCTGCTTTAAATATCTTCTTTTACTGGAAATCAAACTAAACCAAAAACTTTAATTAGCATGGGTTGATTCCACTGCCAAGAGTGATGGCAGATGACAAGTTGAGGAAACAGCTAAATAATGTGCATGTTCTCACTTTCATGCCTTCCAGGACAGAGGAATATGGTTTTTAATCCTCCACAAGAAAAAGAAATCCTGAAACAATGTCATTCTGTTTACTGCCAAATAAAAAGTATACACTGCAGCAATATAAAAGTCTTCTAATTCCAAATTGACAAAGTGTGGGAGACTTAAATCTGACACGCTGCTTTACCTCTACCATGAGTTCATTTTTCTCCCTTTGTAGCACGGGTTAAATGCAGTGTCTAGCCCAGCTGTGAATTTCATTGGTATTTGCTGTTCAGGGACTGAACAATCTTCATTTTATTGAGCCTTATTTTTTATTGGCTTGACCACAGCCCCAGCGGAGAGCTGCACTTGCCATTTTACAGGAATATTGAAAGGAGAGAGTTCCTTAACTTGCACCCAATCTACTAATCCAGTCAATAATTCAGCCTGGGCAATAGGCAAAGCAATTGCCTGCAGCGACTGCAGCCCTGATGGAATAGGACAGGCAAGAGCCTTGCTTCAAATAACTGCTCTGGCTCCTTCCAGCAGGCCTGTTACATGTGGTATGCATTTTGAAAATTTAATAAACCCTCATCCTTCATGTGCAGCTTGACACTTGTGAGTTATGGACTCGGAATCTTGAGGCTTGAAAAGAGGAAAGGTGGAGCCTGGGAGTGAAATAGGGTCAGTGCAGACAATGCAGGTATTCATCCAGCTCTGCAGAAGGTGGCTGCAGCAGATTGCCTCTGTGTTCTGGAGCAAAGAGTGCTTCTGAGCCAGCCAAAGGCTGTGTACACTCCTGTTCACTCTGATCATCCAAATAAGCTAAAAACCACCCAAAAGCCCAGCAGTAAAAAAACAAAAAAAAAAAAACCCAGCAACATAGAGCATCAAAACTTAAGATGCTTACAAATAAGAAATGAAAGCCAGTCCACTTAAACTGGGACCAAAGAGTTTTCCAAGGATCCTCTAGGTAACTTCTTACTGATTTGGGTAGCTCAGGTGGGAGGCATTGAGATCTGGGGGTCCACATGTGGCATACAGCTCCCATTGGGGCCAACGGAGCAGACAAAGGCCCAGCTGATGGGTCACAAGATTTCTGGCAGGATGAACTGAACCACTCGACGTGAGTTGTGTGAATCAAACAGTGTCACCCTTTCAGAAGCTTTCCTTTCTTCTTGGACTCCGTGCCCAAATTAAGCACCAAAACCAACCTCCTCGTGCTTCTAAAACAGTTAAATGCCTCCTGGTTTCAGGGCTCACTTTTGCACATGATGTCTTTACTTTTGCCTCTGATCTCACTGGAAAGCTCTTTTAGCCAGCTGGTGTGGGTTTTATGTCAGTGGATGAAATTTTCTTCTCCCTGGAAGCATCCAGGTTTTCCTGGTGCCATCAGCACACGAGGCTCAAGTGGTCTGGCCTGGCTTACAGAGTGCTTCAAGGTCTGGCTCCAGGCTGTGGTCTGGTTTACAGCAGAAAATTCGTGTTCTACTCCAAAATGGGATGAGTAGCTGTGTAAGCAATGTGCACAAGCAGGGCACCAGCAAAAAAGGCAGGAACAGAGTGAGGCAACTTGTTGGTCTTGGTGAACTTCTGCCCAAATGGGGATGAGGTTTATCTGCCCATAAATACAGTCACAGAAGTGGAGTGAGATTGTTCTGGGCTGTGTGCATTCAACGAGGAGGAGCTGGCACTGTCAGAAGGGATCTGGTCTATGGAAGGCTGTATTAAAAGGCTGATCTTTGCCTCCAGGTGACTCCAGGAGCTGACAAGTCCTCTCACCCTAGCACCACAGTTTACTGCCTACCCTGTCTGGGGTATGAATGCAGGTCCTTCTCATCACCTTTTCTTTATTTCTCAAAAAAAAAAGGCAAAAAGGTTCCTTTGTCCAGCAACAATTTCCACATATTTCCTCCTGTATGTGGAATTACATTTTGAGCACACTGAAGACAAAGCTCAAAATTCTCAGCAATTATCAGGCCCAAAGTTTTGAAACTTCTGAGGAAAAACTTTAAACCATACTCTGAAGAACAGCATCACCCCAATAATTCTTTTCTCATTGTGATTATGTAACATAGCTTTTTCCATTGAATTTTTAAATTGAATTTGCGTAAAAAGAATAAAATTCTTAAAATATATATAGACTTGTCCTAAATAGCAAACCTCACCTTGGGAGTTTCTACATTCCTGAGCCATGAAAAATAGCTGCTGGTTAATTCTGTCCTGCTGGCATGACTCAGTTACAGAGTAATGATGTGCTTGAGATATCATTAAAAGTCTGAGCACTAGTTCTGGAAGTTATTCTCCTATTTAAATAGCCTGGAAAAGAGGGTTTGAAAATCCTTATTTTTCTTTTATAATCTTCCATAGGACTACACTGGGAAAAATAAACAGAACCTTTTTTTTTTTTTTTTCCAAGTAAAGAATGTAAGAATATTTGAAAGTCTTGGGCCACACTATATACATCATTATTTTGATTCACAACTGCTATGTTACGACATGACGTGTCATAAACTGTGCTTTTCTTTGTGAATTAGAAATAGAAATAGAAAACTGATGGGCAAACAGCTATTAAATTTGTCTACCCAAAAGAGTAAAGAATAAGAGGCTTAGAAAGGCTTCTACAGAGATTTTTAATTTGCAGATTCTGAATTCCTAGTTATCTGTAGGGCTTTCAGTAAGAAATAACACCTGGCTTATTGTATTAAAAAAGTAAACATAATACACTAATATTTACCATCCATTCTCAAGAGAATTGTTTCAGGATGGATCCCCTGTTGCATAATTATAAAGAGAAATACTGAAAATTAGATGCAGTCTTTAAGCACTCAAAGTGTAGCAGTAATCTGAGACCTGGAAGAAAACTGGTTTAACACGAGGTGGGAGAATGTGGTGGCATTTTGTTTTCAGGAGGAGTTTTTCTATTAATTGAGATTATTGAAAAATAAGAAGAAATATGAAAAAAAATAAACACTTGTCTTAAATTCAAATGTGGAAAGAAACATTTCTTCCTTGCCTTTAGGAAGAGAGGCAAAAGTGATGCAGCTGCAAAGCATGACAGTTTTAGCAAGAAAAAACGTTTGTCACAGGATGAGACATAATAATGATATGATAATAATTATTAATATACATTTGAAAGAGTTTTCAAATTGATTCTAAGTTTAAGTTAACAGTTTTGCCTATCCCCGCTCGTTGATGCTGAGTGGCCACCAGATGTATTTGATTCCTTCAAATTATAATTCCCTTTTGCCTCTATTTGGAATTACAAAAAATGTCAAAACGTGAGTCTGGGGAAAAGCAGCAGCCGCGTGTTTCTGGGGCACTGGTGACATTTGTGCAGACTTGGCTGAATGTAAGATGAGCTCAAGCTGTCATGCTCTGCAGTAAGCTTAGGACCCACAAGACTCTTCATGCTGTTTGATTTTATTGCAGTTAATGATCAGGAGAATTTATTCCAGCACTGTGTTCCTGGGTTGTTTGGGGGTTTTATTTGGGTTTTCCTCTGTTTTGTGTAGGGTTTTTTTGTTGTTTTGTTTTTTTTTTCTCCACTAGTGTGTTCATTACTTTTGTTCTGTTGTGAAAAAAACCCAGAAGCTTAACATAGCTGAAGTGAGAGTACACCATGAGACACTACTCAGAAATCACCAGCGTGATGAAAATGTGAACTTCACTGAATATCCTTAATAGAAAACAGGGTTTGATCATGAAAGAGGCAGCAATCACTGCCCCAAAACTAAGCAATGTCTCAGCCCTATGAGCCAAGTCTGATAATCCTAATATACATCATCAGCAACATTTTTTCCCTCCTGCTCACCTCAGCTTACTTAAATTGCAGTCCAGTCTGGAGGTTTCACAGCTCATTCCAGACCACAGTGTGACAACAGACACCTGTCAGATTCTCCACTTGGCATAACAACCAAGTGAAGCAAATGTTCATCATTTTCATTTTGAACTCCACTTTCTGTTAGAGCCAGCCAGCCTGAGGAAGGGCTTTGGGCTCTTCAGCAGCAGGTGCTGCCAAAAAAAAAAAATCATCTAGGAGGTCTATTAATTGATCTTGATTGTGCTCTCCCATGGTTTTGTGCTTTTGGGACTGAGTAAAAATACATTCATGCAGAAACTTTGGTCACTGAAAATATTTGGTTCCAATAGCACAGGGATGATAAAGTTCCAGAGGCACAGTTAAACACCTCCTCTGTGTGGGTCTGTGATGCAGCTGGGCACATCTCTCACCAAGTGAAGGACTCCTCAGGATATTTTGTGAAGCATTATTCTCCCAGTTCTGGTGTCAAGGGCACATCAAGACTTTTGCAAAGCTGTTTGTGATCATGCAATGAACCACACAGAAATGTTGTTGGGTGAAAGAAAAAAGTGCATTGCTTCATTAAGTGATTACGACTAATGCAGGCTCATTACAAATATCTTTAGGCAACTGAATAGTAAAACCACCAAAAAATGAGGAGACCCTTGTTATGTGGATATCAGCTATGTTTAGAAAGACTAGTTCTAATGATAAAAAGTCCACTTTTTGGCAATCTAGATGAAAATCTTTTAAACATTCTTTATGCACAGTATTGAGTTGTTGACATTTGTCCTGATAATTAAGTATTTATGTTAGTTAATATAATCTTACCTTTGCTTCAGTGATACTTACAAAAACAAATATTCACTAAGTATATATTCAGCTTGAGTTTTTTGCTGCTGTAGTAAAACAAGAAGAAGTAAAACATTAAGAAGAAAATTAAGTTTTATTTAGGCTAAATGAAAGGAATTGACAGAAGCTGATCACGATTATACAAATCTGTGTGTTGGAAGCTACAGTAATATACCACGTGTTAAAGATAAGTAAACAACAGTCTGGTTTTCAGGGGTGCTTCTGATCTATTAAATTTATAGCAGACAACAGAACCCAAAGATTCTCAACACCTTTCAAAATTGTTTTGCTTTTTCTTGGGTGCCCAGAAGAAGATTAAGGAATGCAGCTTCAGGAGTCCCACTGGGACAATTTTCACTTCTGTCCTTTTTGCTCTCTCTTGTTATGCCTAATGCCAGCAAAAACCTAGTGGAAATATAACAATTTAATAAAGTACAGAAGGAATAAATTGCTCAGAATTCCAGCTGGGTTTTCCACTTTGCTGGTAATTATCATAAATGCCTTCCCACGACTGGAAATGAAAGGAGACACTGCTGTTATTGCCACTTCCCTGCTCTCTCTGTTGCTTCTTTTATCCACAGTAGCCCCCTAAACAAGTCATCCAAACCCAACAAGCTGCTCACTTCTCTGCCACCACGTAACGTGCTAAAGGGAGGATGGTTTTCCACAGAAATGGGGGAATAACCAAACAAAGACAGTGAAGTGCGGCTGCCTGTGAAAGTGCTCAGGGCTCTGGCTAATTAATATATGATGGTTTCTTACCCTGAGCCTTGGCATCGCTTGGTGAGGAATTGACCAGGAGGTGAAGAGATCCTCAAATAGCATGGGGGGCATAAAAAGACTCTATTGTCTTTCAAGTACTGGGCATGTAGAAGAATTAAAACTGGAGAAAGGACAGAAGTAGCTGGAGAGGCCAGGTGGGGCAGCCCCTGGAGAATAGGCACCTAAAATTCTAAAATTTAGTGTCTCAAAAGGTGTTTCAAGAGAGACATAATGGAAAATGCAGAATGTTGGGTGACAGTTTGTATGATCACCTACTTAATTGTGCTCTCCTCATATCTTAAAAAAATTGAGTGTTCTAAAGTCACTTATGCAGATTATATACAAATAAATGGCTGTACATATGAAAGCCCCTTCTAGCATTCACTACTAGAACAGATACCTGATGTCCTGTATACTAACTTAAAAACACCCATTTATTTTTAAGTGGATGATTCTCAGTCTTCAGACTGAAGGAAAATGATAATATAAGGAATTACTGATCAATTCTGAAAGTGAATAATAGACATGGGGTGTTTTAGGATTGTTACTCATGCAAATCTTCACTACTGAGGTAGGAGAATAATGAAAGCATGAAAAACAGGCAAAGTTTTCTAATTATAATTGATTTAGTTTTTTTTACAGGAAAAACTTTTTTTGGGGGGAAATAACATAACGGGAGACTGAAGGGAATACAGCTCTGCAAACATAAATCCACATCTTATTAAAGCATTTTGTAGAGAGTCTAGTGAAATATTACTCTGAAAAATCAGATTTCCTTGGATACAAACCATATGATACAGCATGAAAAGTAGCTCAATAGCCATAAACAGTAGTTAATGATGAACGACAACTTATCAGATAGGGACAGATGTCTTGGGGCACACTGGTGTAGCAGCTTTCAGCCGCCTCCTTTATCTGACATCTTCATTAATAATTGAGAAGGAAGCTCAAATATCACATTAATGAAGCTCAGCGGCGATGCTAAGTTGTGATGTGATGCAGACACAGAATGACAAAGAATAGAAGAGTGGGGTGCCAGGTGTGGATCCACAGAGGTCCCGAGTGCCTGGCACCTCCAGCCTCTTCACCAGCTCATTTTACAATCTACGTTATGCATACCCAAAGTTCTTGAGACACAGTTCCAAAGCCAGGTCCATCCCTCGTTCCAAAGGCAGGTCCATCCCTCGTTCCAAAGTGCTCGTAAATATTTTCCTTGTCGTTGGAGAATAAGCTATCACCAAGAAATACAGTGATATCTTTTGCATAAGGAGGAGTAAATATATGAGAAAGAAGCAGGTAGATATCTGCACAGTAATCCATATAGAGAATAAAGAACATTTTAACAGATTACTTGTGCTTTTAATCATGTTTCAATGTGACATACAGCAATGAAATCATCAATGTCACGTATTAACGCATTTTGATAAATATATCCTGTGTAACTGCTAGTACAAAGGAGCTGGAATTAGGGGGAAGACAAGCCCAGCTATTCCCTCAGGTTCTTTGCCCGTGGGAGGATGAGAAGGAACTCAAGTTCACCTGCTGGTGACAGGTTTGTCCCCTGGTTTGCTGTGGGACATTGCAGCTCCTCACGCCCCGTTCCTTCATCCCGGTCAGACTCTGATCTAGTGACACACAGCCCCACACTTCTCACCTCTCTGGGACTGTCTGTGCACTCGTGTCGAGCCATTGCCTCCAGCCAGGCTCCCAGGGAAGGAAAATCACCTTCCCCCTCTGCCTCACCCTCCTTTCCCAGGAGGAGCACGCTGCAGGGCCCGGCGCTGGGGTCTCACAGCACAAGCTCAGCGAGGCTGGGGAAAGGAAAGGCTCTTTTTAACAGGACACAACTCCTCAGGACTGCACAAACCACACTAAATTTCAGCATAACTATTACAAGTTGTGAATGTTGAGATGTATTTGTTTTCTCTAGACGGAGATTTGGGGTTTGTTAGGTTTGTTAAGCATGTTTCACTGTTTGATTAGTGTATTTTCATACCTTGCTCAAGTCAAGTGTGCAGCTTTTGGCCTCTGCCCCACTCCTGAGAACCTGCAGCGCACACAGAGTTAGACTCGGTCAGTGCCTGACGCGTTTCAGTGGCTGTGGGGTTTGGTCTGTTTCGTTTGGGTTGGGTTTTTCTTGTTTGGTTGGTTTGTGTCATTTGCTTGTTTGTTTTAGAAGAAAAGAAACAAAGAAACATTTATTCTTCCACTGGTTTTGTTGCCTTTAAAATCTGTGAACTGCAAGGATTCTCAAGAAAGAAAAATGCTTAAAAAGGAAGAAAGGTTGATGACCCCCAGGGAGGGGAGAGCAGGCACCGCTGTGGGGTGGAGTTCTCAGCTGGGCTTAAACCCTGACACACAGGGGACATTACAAATTGTTTATCTGACCAGGACCACTTATTAACAGGAATTACAGGAATTTATTTATAGGAATAAAAAGGAAGGTTGTAAGGCCAGTGTTTTCATAGAATATTCCTGCAGTTTAGTGCAGTTTTTATTGTTTGCTACCACTTTTTAAACCAAAACCAGTGTCTTTGCATTTGAAACGTGAAAACTTTCCTTGCCCAAAACATTCTGTGGTGAGTAACTTCACAAATTAACTGCACAGTATAAAAGTATACCTCATTTTTGTACCTGTTATCTTCAACATTTATTTACAAGTATTCTAGAACAACAAGGCAAGAATAGGAAGTGCAATTCCTGACCCACAGGGAGAGGAGGAAGAGCTGCAGTACCCGTTCTGGTTACCTGGTATGCAGCGTTGGGATTGCACTTAAGAAACCTGTGTTGTTTCTTGAACAGTTATTTGACTTCACTGATGGTGGTGAACACGCTGTAATGATATGAAATAAATGCAGATAGAATTAAAGTTTAAAAAAAAAAAGGAGAATGGCCATATTCCACCTCTGGCAATTCCCAAAAGTTTACTTTGGTCTTAATGCTGCCGTATATGAAACAGGCTCACTTAGAGCGTACCAAAGGAATGAAAGATTGAGAGATTCCTCTAATCAACACAGTAGTCCAAGTTTAATTTGTTATTATATTTTAACCATGAAAACACAGACTTTGATTTTAATTTTTCTGCATGGTCAAGAAAAGCACTGAAGTGCATACTCATTTTTTACCTTTGAATGGCTCAGTTCACAACCATAATATCATAGCAGCGCTCGGGGATTTCGCAGGATTAATTCTCTAGCCACTAATGCAGCCTGAACTTTTCAGTCTTTGATGTTTCCTAGGCACATAATGAATTTCTGACCCCAGGACCCTCCCATTCTCCACTGAACTGTAAGCCTGGAGTCCCAGGCTATTGGAAGCCCTGTTTGTTGCTGCTTGGCCTTGCAGGTTCATTCTGGCATCGTGTTGAATTTCTGGAAGTGAACAAGAAGCTTAAATAGCTACTGAAAAGGGGCTTTGGGTTTTTTGGTTTGGCTCTTCTAAAAATATCACTCTCTTCCTGTAATGGAGTTATTTTAACTTTTCTGTCCTGGTATAGAAAATATTATTGCAAAAGCTGCTTCTTTTGCACACAAACAGCCACTTTATTTTTATTGATTTCTTTTCGACAAATCACCGGGCAGCCACTTGTGATAAAAGACTTAGTAAGGGTAAATGGGTCAGGAAATATGACCTGGCCAGGGGACTTTGGGCAGAATGATGGTCATTCAGGGTTTCTTCTGAAGTTACTAAATCCATTACAGTAGCATTAAGTAGCATTTACTTATAATGCACACACGTGCATAAAGAAACACAAGAAAGCATGCTGAAGTATCACATACCTTCTAGATCACAAGTATCACAAGGTGGACATATCTTGCCATCAGACATAGAAAATTCTCCCCAATATTTGAAAAAAAAAAAAAGGTTTATGTGTCCCATGGCAAGATGAAGAATTCCCTAAGAAGAATTTAAGAGGTGAATATTTTTCCTCAAACAAAAGCTTCATTTTTATTTCACAACGTTTCATTATCTGGAAATGGATAATAAAGAAAAATAATTTCTCCCCAGGAAGGTGTTAATCTCAGTTACACTGGCATATCACAGTTAACACACAGTTTCCAAATTTATATCAAGTGAACTTAAGAATATATTTTTTAAAATCAAAACTGGGGAATAGTGGGAGATCTTTCAGTGTGAGTGGCCACAGCAAGAAGGGAGTAACTGATGGACAGCCAGGACAGAACAATGCCACGGGAAGGTGTTTGACACAAAAAGGAACAGAAGGCCTGTGCAGGACCTGTGATTATCTCTCCAGGTCTAGAGCTGAAATTCCAAAGTGGGGTTTCCTAAAAGGGTTCATGTTCCTAAGTTATAGAACTTTCCCTTCAATTTATTAAACACTAGAAAATCTGAAGCCCGAGAACCACTTGGTATCACTGGCAGGTTATCAATGCACCTTCAGAACAACATGATTTCTTATTAACATGTACTAGTCTTAATTTCTTTAGAATTTAGAGGGTTTAAGCCCAAGTCTCCATGTAATAAAAAATGTGTATTTTAGTTACCTTACAGTCATAGTGGAATCAAAGCCTATTTTAGGGGGATCAAAACTCCTTCAGGTGCCTGTATTCCTTATATAAACCTGAAGACAGATCATTAGGTGTTTCAAACAGAGCATACACAACATTTTCAGCAGCAGCTGAGAAGTTTTTTTGACTGTACGAGGTATTTTTTAGAGAAAACACAGGAAATTCTGTTCCTCTCCAAATCCCAGCAGCAGTCAGAGGGTTGAGGAGAATTTTTTTTCACTTGGTGTTCAGAATGTCCCTTCAAAAGGCTGACTCAGCAGCTACTAAAGGAGAAGACATTACACCATTTATTGTTTTCTTTAATAGTGTTTAAAGAACTTTTGCAGGGAAATGAAGAGCAGGGTTCATTATACTCCTCAATCTGAAGGCATTCAGCCTGTCATCTCTCATCTGGCAGATGAGTGTCCCAGTCACTGGGCACAGCTCTTTACCCTACATTTGTTATGACTGACAATTTGAAAGGTTGAAATTCAGGACAGGCTCAGACAGACAAATTACTGCTACTCAGGAGTATCAGCCTTGCTCAGCACAGGTCAAAGGCTTGGTAGATGATGAGCAGTGTTTGAGATGGGAGATACTGCCCTCCATGATTTATTGCTCTGTGCAGAATCATTTTTTGACGTTCCAATACTGTGAGCATTTAGAAATGCAGCCAGTTATGATGAGAATACAGGGAAAATGTGCTTAATCTTTTTTAGACTAAACCCATGCCCTGCAGAACCATGACTTTCACTGATGCACAGCAGGTTTTTGAGTGCAGAACGATACTTTTCCTTGTTTCAGTAGGCACAGCAGCTTCTGTCCATCAGGAATGCTTTACCTTAAACCTGCATAAACTAACTCACTGCTCCCCTTCCTTTTCTGAAGCCTGGTACCTGTGTGCAACACAGTTCAACTTTAAATTCAGCCTCAGGAAAATGTCTAGCAGATTAACAGAATTTTTTTAAGGATTAAGTCTGAATTTTTAGTGTTCTACTCATCAGGGATGAAATTAAACACTGAAATAAACACAGAAATAAAACTGGAAGCAGGAACTAAGTTTCTCCTAAAAACTTAGCTAAGTACTGCTCACCACCAGTTTGTAAAACCAGTTTGTAGAACTTTACTTTATAATTCATATAAGCACAGGTTATTTATTCTCTGAACTTTAATATAAATTTTGAAAATGAAACATTCAATGTGTTAATGATCTTTCTCCTTTCCTAGGTGTCCTGGTTCCGTGTAAAAAGGGGTTCAGGGCAGGACCCACACGGAACAGAACTATGTACTCGCCTCTCCCCCCCCCTGAGAGAGACAGAGAGAGACACTTTGGAAAAAAGATGAAGTATATTGTTCAACAAGGAACAGAAAACAAAAAAGGGAGGTAAGGAAAATAATATATACAAAGATTTGGGGAAAATACAAAAAAAAATAAAATATACAAAACCCTCAGAAATGGTTCCAGGGTCCCACGGAGTGAAAGGACAACTCCCCTCTCTGAGCTCCAAGGCAGGAGTGAAATTAGAACCCACTCCCTGCCTCTTATAAGAGTGCGTGTGGGAAGGGGAGGGAATACAATGGGTTCACAGCCACCCCGGGGTCCTCCCAGTTGCTGGAAGGTCCCCTCCCGTTTTCTGGAAGGTGACCCCCCCATTCAAAGCCTCAAACCACAACACTAGGTAATGTGGCTTGAATAAAGGAAAAAAATAACCATTATTTTTGCCAAGAATTCACTTAAATTAATAGAAAGATTCCTAAACTTTCATGGGGATTGGGATTTTATAGTTAAACTAATGCCCCAAATCAACTCTATATCACTGCCAAAATAGGAAGTAACATATATTTTGGTTTACTATAGCAATAACGAATGCATAATAAATGTGAGGGTCTAAAGCACGAGTGTAAATGTTCTAACTAAATTAGAACTGAAGATATTTTAGTGGCACCTACTGCTCCATAAGCAGAAGACAAATACAGGGCAGTCAGAATCTGATCTTGTGAGGATCAAGCGGGGTCCCCAGTGCAAGAAGGACACGGGTCTGTCAGAGCAGCCCAGAGGAGGGACACAAAAATGGTCAGAGGGCTGGAGCACCTCTCCTGAGAAGAAAGGCTGAGAGAGTTTGGGTTGCTCTGCCTGGAGAAGCAAAGGCTTTGGGGAGACCTTGTTCCAGCCTCTCAGGGTATAAGGTGGGCTATAAGAAAGATGGAGAAAGACTTTTTTACTAAGCCTGTAGTGACAGGACAAGGGACAACAGTTCTAAACTGAGAGTAGACTTGGAGTGGACATAAGTGAGAAACTCTTTCTGGAGAGGGTGGGGAGGGAAGTCGTGGATGCCCGATGGTTACAGGTGTTCAAGGTCAGGTTGGGCAGGAGTTCAGTACTGCCACCCATCCCATGGCAGGGGGCTCAGAACTAGGCGGTCTTCAAAAGTCCCTTCCAACCCCAATCTTTCTGTGATCCTACCACTGCTCTACCCCCTGCCACTCTTCTGGCAGCAACACTGTCACGGGAGGACTGGGAGGTATTGAGTGTGGCAACGTGGCCCTGGGGGTGAGGGTCAGGCACGTGGAAGATCAAGTGTTTTTATCCTCCATCACCTCAACCCCTGGAAAAGGGATGGAGTAAATAACCCTGGAAACCATTTCCAAAAATTTTAAGGAGAAGAAAGCGATAAGAGGTGGTCATCATGGATTTATGAAGAGGGAATCATGTCTGGGCTACCTCAAAGCCCTCTGTGACAGAATAACTGCACGTTTAAATGTTAATGTTATCAACACACCTTGTAACTACACAAACGTTTTTCACATTTCTGTTTATACACTATGAACAACAACAACAAAAAGGCTCAAAAATGCTTTATACTGCACTTCTTATTGTTTTGAATAATGAAAAATATCCTGCAATGCTGCATGAGGAACTAGCAGAAATAAGGCCTGATGTAATCCATATTGACACCATGCCACACAGTAAAGGAGAGGAATTCCTTCCCCACCACATTTAATGCCACATTTTATAATCCAAACACATCCTTGTGCAGCGTGCTGTCATCTTTACTTTGCATCTCTGGCCTCCTCTGAGTCGCTTCTCTCCTCGTCCCTGGGTGGGAGGGAAGAGGCCGGGGCAGCCCGAGCAGCCTGGCCCGTACGGCCGCGCTGCCCAGGGCCAGCAGGGCAGGGAAGGGCTGCTCCTGGTAGCACTCACTCCAGTAAGACATCGTTACTCTTATTCCAACATTTCACCCCAGAGGCAAGGTTAAAACCCCCAGAGTGGGCTCTGCAAAAATGCTGCTGCAGAATGATTGTTAGATCAAGTGCTGATAGAAAATGGAGAGGGCTTAAGAGGAGGCTGAATGACACAGGATAAAAAAAACCCAAACCTTTCCGTAGGGTGCAGAGGATCAAGGAAATAGTAATTGAATCATAGATATCGCCTGACTAGGATTAATTTGGAGAGTTCAAAAGCAGAGATAAGTTGGTTAAGGGCTCTATTTTTCCCTGTTTTCTCTTACAGCTTTTGTGATGTTATCATTCTTGGACAAGAGTAAGGCTAAGAGTGAATTTTCACTATTATTATTAGTATTATTGGTTTTTTAATTAATTTTCAAATATCTCTTTTATTATAACAAGTCCTATTGAGTTTTCTTATGCCTTTGCTTTTTCTAGAGCTTTGTAACTGTACATAAGTAAAACCCAAAGTCAACTTGACAGCTTATATATATATTTACAGGAAGTAATGAAATTCACATGTGCAAATGCAAGTAGCCACAGGTTTTGGAAGGTTTTTTTCATGATTTTGTTATTTAAATAAATTTTTGTGATACAGAAAGAAATCTCAGATAGTTGAAATAAAAAAATAACCTATCAAACATCTTAGTCTTTCAGATGTGGTAAAGGAACTTTCTTAATTCATGATCTAAAGGTTCTTTTCGTTATTGGATTTTGATTCATGTGCTTAGCGCTGCCTGTGTAATACCTCTAGCCCTGTGTGGACTATTTAATTTACTTTGGTGTTGAAATGAGTCCTTGTGCTTTATGCTATGGAGAGATGAAGTTTAAATTTCCTATTGACTAAATAAAATTAGCACTGCTTGAAGAATGGCAGCATAACTTACAGTGCTTAAAATACAGCTGCACACAGGAAGTTTTGTGTTACATACCTAAGATTAAAAGCTATAAAGATGTGACAGAATCCCAGAATCCCAGAACAGTAGGTTTGGCAGGGACCTCTGGAGATCATCCAGTCCAACCCACCTGCCCAGGCAGGTTCCCCTCGAGCAGGTGGCACAGCAACATCCAGGCAGGTTTGGAATCTCCCCAGAGGAGGGGACCCCACAGTATCTGTGGGCAGCCTGTTCCAGTGCTCCGTCCCCCTCAGAGTGAAGCATGGTCATAATCTTCCTTGTAAGAAACTGAAATAAACTCACTTGTTTTAGAGCCACTTGTGAACGGAGTCTGAAGTCCTTCAGTTAGCAATTTTATCACCAAATACCAGTAACAGCTTGGCAGGCAAAATGATAAAAACCTTTGATTACAACGTTGAAGAATATACTTTGCCTGGTGGAAGAATGCATAATATAATACTTTAAGTACTGGGACATAAAAGTTATGAAATAAATTTGGTTCAAAATAATTTGAAATATTATCTTCACTCTAAGTTTCCATTTTGAGGGTCACTGTTCAGTGGAGAGTTCTTCAGGGGGATTCTCTGGTTCTCTCCCTTTCCCCACACTGCAGTGACCTAGCTCTGAATTTCAGGGGATTTGTTCATTAGCAGAGTAGGTGTTAAAGGACTATGCTCTAGGCTCAGGTTCCCTGGTTCCAGATCTGCTGCAGCTGAAGCTATGAAGAATGATTTCTACCATAATATCTGTTTTTATCACGTGTAGCCCTTCACGAAGAACCAGCCTGCATTTTCTGTTTTTAAGCCTTGGTGTTATTTCTCCTTTTCTGATCTGACATCAGTGAAAAACAACAGCAGCAACAACAAAACCTCCTAGAAAACATCCCCAAAAACAAAGAATCCAAAACATGATTCAAGCACTTGTAGACATGAAGAAATCATTGGTTTCCTTAGCAACTGAGAGCAGTTCTATATTAAGAACAAGAAAGTAATTAACCCTCTAATGTGAGATAATGCTGGAAACACACGTTTAAGTCTGCATGAATTTTTGGCTATTGCCATGGCTTATTAAAATTTTAAATGGCAAAGGCTAATCTCTGGTTAGCCTTCCTGGTACAACACCTGGGAGATTCCCTGGAGGAGGGATACAGGGCACGAATGGAAAAGATCCAGGTTTAGGTTTCAATTGTTGGTCCTGACAGGAGCAGCCCCGTGGTGGTGTAGTTTGGTTTTGCTGGGAGATGGGTTTCCTCTTGTGCAGGCAGCTATCAGACCTCTCCACAGCTGTGTGGGGTGACACAGTGTTACAGAGCTTCTGATTCGGTCTCTGCTAATAGTTTCCTCATCCTTGACTATAAAGTTAGGAGGATCATGCATTCAGATGTGCATTTGGGTGTGGAAATGCTCCTGTGCAATGAAAACCTTCACAACCAGGGCTTAGAAATACATGCTTTGGCAAATATAGCATGATTCAGGGCAATATTTAAACATCCCACAAACCTTAAAGTCCAGAACAGAACGGATTTCCCAGTTCCTACCTGTCGTGCTGGAATGAATGTATCAAACTGTGTGGTTTGACCATTAAAGTGCAGAATTTTGAAGACTTAGAGGTGGTTGTGGTGCAATCAGCTGACTTCAGAATGATTCCTACTTATGTAGGTGTTTAAATGTGGCACAGAATTTGGACATCAGATACCACACTGCAAGAGGTTAACTATGGTGTCTAGAAATGAGTGCAGTGTGTGCAAATCTCTTCAGAGTATTTCATTCTGTTACAATGCAAACACACAAATCAAGGCTTAGTGATGGCTAAATATGATTAAATACCACTGAAATAACACACAGGGGTTTTAGTTCATTTTTACTGAAAGAATGGTCACACCTGATACCTAAAACCCCACATTAAATAGTATTTGGAGTTTGATTTCTGTATCATTTAACGAATCTTGTTCTTTATTTCTCTAATACTGTTGGCTAAAATACCAGACAAGGAGAACTAGTCTGCTTCAGTAGTATCTGTATAAACCAGGTGACTTTTGGGGGATTTTCTCAGCACTAACACAAGACAGGATTTCACCTCCCAGCCAAACGTCTTCATTGTGTATCCTTATTGGCTTCCCAGGAGTTTCCTACCAAGGACACAGCCAGCTCCTGCTGCTGTTAGAATAGAACTCAGACTCTGCTTCTGACGAAATTTCAATGTACTGTGAGGGTCTTTCAAAAAGATTTTGATGAGGCTGCTTGAAAGTCACTACGGGCTCCTGTTTCCAGACTGTATGCAGCTGCCAGGGTGGTGAGATTACGTGTTAGCTGTGCTCACACTCCTGCCCCATCTGGCTGCTGGCTTACCAAGGGGATGCTCTTCACGTCTTCTGGTTTTTTTTTTCCTTTTTATTGCAAGAAAGAAATGTGTTCTAAGGGTACAGGCTATACACAATGTTTTGTTAAGAGCAAAACTAGAATTCTAAGTTTTTTCTTAAGGAGTCACAGACAGAATCATCTCAAAGTTTTATTCCTTTCCTAACATAAGAAAAAAAGCTATAAAAGGTTTTGATGGAGGATCCTTTCACGCTACCTACCATGTATAGTTTTCACATGCTGTGCAGCATGTACAGATGTGTCAGTGAGAATGTGTGTGTGCACATGAGGGCTCTTGTTTTCCTCTGGAATATCCTTTTCAGCACTAAAAGCAGTCCATTTTAGGACCTCTGTCTCTTCAAACCTTTGCAGTCAGACTGAAACAAGTGTAAAAATTTCTTTTCACTTCCAGTGAAAAAGTTTTTAGTTAGAATTTGGAAGAGTACTGTATAAATACAACCATTGTCCTTATCCTGTCATGACAAGCCCTTGGACGTGTCATGTTCCAAAATCCCAGGTACAGCACCCTGGTTCAGAAGTGATGTGTGTCCCCCCAGCAGGCAGTGCTCCACACAACACAGGACTCAGACCTGGCACACCTGGGAAAAAAATCTTTCCCAGCACCTGGCAGGTATGTGGCAGGTGCCTCACGTCAGGAGGTGTGGGAGGCAGGGCTGTCCACAGAGGGTGATGGGCTGGGGCTGAAACGAGCTGATTGCTGCTCAAGAGGGGTG
>NW_008612970.1:105100-269235 GCF_000691845.1 Merops nubicus | reverse complement strand
TAACAATCTGTGATTCTGTGATTCTTCTTATTATTCATTTAGATAGTTAGGAAGTAGAATCATACTTAATGTCTGGTCATTAAACATCAGCTCAGTATATCCCAAGATCTCAAATCCAATTATATTGGTATTACAGTCCTATACATGGCGACTCTAACCCCATGATTAGATCATTTCATGGTTCATTCAGTGGAGTGGTGTAACCATTAGACACATTGAAGTGCAACCTAGAATTAAGAGAATAAGAGGATTACTTCTCTTACATATACAGAATGTATAGGAGTTCAAAGGGAAGTCAGTGGAAAGTCACTTTGGGAAAGGGCAATTTTCCATATCTTGTAGCATGACCTGGGTACCTCCCTCTTTCTTCATGAAACTTTTATTCTGGACTCTTACTTTACAACATGGAAGCATCACTGATTTCAATAAGATTCAGGATTTAAATGGGATCAAAATTAATACCACACCAAATTATGACAAGCTCAATCTTTCTACAGACTGGCCAGAAAAGTAAAATAATAATAATAAATTAGATATAGGTGAATCTGTAAAGCTCATCTCTGTAAAGCGTGTAGTGAAAGTGGTCATCTGTCTTAACTGGGCTTATTGGTATAATCCTAATATTTATTTGAATATTATTCTAAATTAATAATATTAGAATGCCAAGGTGTTCACAAAAACAACAGATGGCTATTTCTTACCAGGAATACAGGCATAGTGTCTCTAGACAAATTATTGTAAGTTTTTGATTGTATTTCTAATAGCTGGAGTAACAAACAAGAAGTAATTTTTAAAAATATATTTATTCTGTGATCGATATATGGAGATTCCCTGAAACCATGATATGTATAATTGTAAGTAGTAGGTGAACAGTCTGTAAGTAGTATTTTTGACCGCGAGAAAATAACTCTAGTAAAAAGTACATCATCCTCTACTCTGAAGTTAAAAAGCGAGTAGCTACAACAGTGGAAGATCACAGGCAAAAAGAAAAAAAAGTTTCTAAAACTGATTCTTTGTCCCCTCCTAGTTCATGCCAGTTCTGAAACGAAATGGTTCAGAAGTTTAGTTAAAGAGAAAACGAGTTTATAACTGGGAGTTTATAGCTGGGAATCCGGCACAGAGCTGCAGAAGACAGTGGCTGTTATTCAGCCGTGCACGTGGGTGTACACGGAGCGTAGGGGATGAACAGAGGGGCTAATCAACTTTTGTCTGGGTTTTTACTTTCCAGGGAGATTGCTCCTTCAGGCTCTAAGTCATTTCAGGATGAAAAGACTTGCTGGTCTAAACCTTTTCTTGTCAAAAATTTCAGTCCAGTAAAATGGCCTAAGCATCATAAAATAATGAATATTTACAGACTCATGTTTGTGATGCTGCTTGTGATACTCCCTGCACAAACATGTAGCACCAGAGAATTGTATTTGGCAGAGACTTACATTATTTGGGCCTTATAGAGCCTTGCCTATGCTCTTATAGGTTCTTAAGTAATGAATGCAAGTATTCCATGCAAGTTCAATAATTTGTATGTACATGTAAATAATAGTTTCAAAATCAAATTATATACTTAGTCAAGACCTTTCACTTCTGATGCTCTAAAAGTGCCCGTTATTGATCCTAATTGAGCTCAGCTTTTATGCAAACGCTTAAATCCTTTTCTGTTATGAAAAATACTAAAGTTCATCACAAATGTTTGATCATTTCAATTTAATGAAGATGATGCTGACTTTACTGACTACCCCTAGAAAGTATGATTTGTAGACTAGTAGCTGAAGACCTGGCAAAGCTGAACTTGTGAAGAGTTTAAACCAGCAGATTCTGGTGGTGGAAAGAAGAGAGGGAAACTGCAAATATGAAGGATAGTGCAACAGTATGATATTTGTAGAAACAGAACATTTTGAAAAACAAGTTTGTTTTAGGTGCTTAATCTTCAAGAAAAATTCAGCTTCACATTTGATCTGCACCTTAGACTTCTCAAGTGGAAGAAATTTCTTTCTGCATTGTTCAGACCAAAATAGTAGTGAGAAGTAGTTCTGGAATACAATCTTTAGTAATTGCTTCAATATAAACAATAGGGATTACATTACAGCTGAATTTTTCTAAAGCACTTGAATGATAAAAAATTTGAATGCTGTTTCGAAAAGAAATTAGGTACATAGAAATCAAATTACAAATCACTGGTATTTAAGGCTGTATGTTTTATACTGCCCATACAGATACTCAAAATCAACTGGTACTGATTTTGAATAAGTCAGGATTTCATTATTGACTAGTTTAAAAAAAGTATGTATTTTTGTCAAAAGGCATTTGAAAACTTTTCCTTCAGTTATACATTCAGCCTCTGATATAGAAAACGTCAAATTCAGATTTTTATTATTTCTTCTGATTTTGAAAGCAAAATGCCCCATTTTATTTCATTAAATAGTTACATATTTATGATGGTTTTGTCTATACTTCAAGCTATTGTCTCTAGCTATTTGTTATTCTACAGTGTTAACACTGGGCGTTTGAAAATATGAGTTATTATTCTATAAAATCAGTGGGAAGTCAAATCTCAGTTTGGAAATCTTGTTCCCTTCTATCCCAGCCCCCAACTCAAGGTTCCTCCTTTCAGATTTATGAAAGAAAACATTTCTTTCTGTAAAAGGTTTTTGTATGCCAGCATCTGGAAGTGTTTATTTCAGTGGCGTGTAATCTATCTGTGGATTTAGTTAGCACCAGACCCCCTTTTGTGTACTCCTGACTTAAAATTTTTATAAATGATCTTGTTGAATTTGTGCCAGTGTGCACATGGTTTGGCTGATTGCTGCATATATCCTTTACCTGCCAGTCACCTTTGATTTATATTCCTTCCCCTTTGCTTTCGCCTTCCAAAAATGGTGCCACTGAACTGTCCTCTAAATCATCTTATTGGATAAATTACTCCAAGATGAGATGGTACAGTTTTGGCTCACTCCTTGACAGAAGGCATTCCTATAATCCATCCTTGCCCGCTCTGTAGAACCATTCAAAAAAGAGAATGCAAGGGGAAATCAGGCTCCCTCTTCACTCTGAGCACTATTTCTTCCAGTGCTATTCAAAAATGCAAACTCAGACGTTTGATTTATATACCTCTTAATACCATCTGAAAACACATAAACTGTTTGAGAATCTTTCTCAGTCCCTTTCCTGAAGTGAGCTTCTTCATTATATGACTTTAATCCCGAGAATATGGTTCTATGGTTTTCTCCCAGAAGGATGAAAATGTGGAAGAATAGCACATTGAAGGACATTTAAAAGTATTGCATTTGGAATAGATTATACAATATACATGACAGTTCTTTCCATGATAAAAATCCCCGTTGGTTTCCTTAAACTAAACAGCTAATACTCCTTCAGAATAACAACAGCTCTGTAAGCTTAACTTAATGACATTAGTAATTTGGAGAGTTTTATGAAGTTTCCTGGAGAAAAGCAGGTGGCTTGGCAGTAATTTAAAAGGTTCACAATTTGTGGTAGCGGTTTCAGGGGGTTTCATGTTTCTAAAGAGGGAGACCAAGCTGCATATTGCTTAAGAGTGTCTGACACAATGATGTATCATTTTGGACTAAGTTTCCAGAAGTTCGTTGGTCATTAAATGTGCTGCTTGACTTTATATTGCAGCTTCCCAGCTGTCTCCACGGGGGGTAATCTTAACACTCAAACAGAATTTATTAATGAAGGCATAAGCTTGCAGGACTGATGAAGCAGTAAGTTGCCCAGATGATTTTATTAAACAGGAACATAGATTTTTAGATAAGACAAAAATGTCATATAAGTAGATCTGAAAAGAACTGGCTCATTTTCTGCAGAGCACTGGGAAAGTATTTACAAACGGTCTGGATAGTATTTGATATCCTGTGGGGACATTTAAAATTCTTGGATTGCACATAGATCAGTGTCTTGCTGCACAACACAGTACATGAATTGTTGTAAGCAGCGGGCGAGGCTTTCAGGCAGTATAGATGTGGTTCTGTTGAGGTAGGGGATGCTGGCATGAAATGACTCTGCTAATGTAGTTTGCACAGCCACGTGGAGGGCTGCTGCTCCATTGTGTCACTGCCTGTTCAAGCACGTTACACTGGAAATACTAAGTGAAATGGGCATCTTGCTAAACACAGGACTTCACAGTGTAATATTTTGTTACCTTTCTAATAATTAAAGAAAAATTCTTTTTTAGAAAACAAATTTACTAGCTTTCTTAGTGAAAAGATAACAAGTAAGCTATGAATTCTGCAATCAAAACAAGCAACTCCTAATTTTGTAAGCCTCATATAATTATTTTTTTTCTAACTGCATGGCCAGATTTGAATACATACTAGAGACATTTTACGCACGATTGCACTGATGTAAAAGGGTCTGAGGGCAAGAATACATTACTTTTTAAATGAATTTTATGTTCTTATATACCTCCTGAGAGGTTTAAAAGACCTTGGTATAAATGAGCATCTGACTTCTGGTACATTGCTCAAGGCAATCTAATGTATAATACATAAATATGTATTTCAAGGGTAAGGTGAGCAACTATACCACAGCAGATACTAGGGGAAAGAAGGTAACTTAATTCAGTGTTCCAAGATACTACACAAAAGGAAGATACATAAACATGCCAATCTTCAGTAATTTACATTAATTTTTGTATACTGACATTGCATCCATGTGGCATGTACATTCAGCTACAATGTTAATCAATGGAAACTTGATAACTGAAGAATCCTAAGAACAAAGTGGTTTTTTTCTTAATTGTCATTGTGTGGAATACTAGATCAGCTCCCTGCAGGTTTCATGGGCTTATGAGTCTGTTGGATTCTGAACAATCTCATGTACTCATACCATTATGTAATGCAAGATGAGTTGTTGTGGCTGGATTCTGTACAGTTCTTCCAGATTTCCCTGGAAAATGAGCATTCATTCATATTTTTCCCCCTGAAAGTTTTAAAAGTGCTTTATGAACGAAAACTGCTCATAGTTGTCAGCTCACCTTGGGTAGGGACTGAGCCAGCTCAGATGTGAAATGCAGCAGCTGTGTAAGTGCTACACAGCCTTGTAGGACAGGATGTGAGCTGTCTAGATGAAACATTATGAGAACTTTAGAATCATGTAATAAAGCTGTTTGAGCTGGAGTTAATCTACGGTTGAAGAAAATTGCATGGAACTTAATTGCTTGTGAACAGGATCTCTATTTTAGATGTTAGTTCTACCACTAACACTTAATAGACTTGTCCTATTGAGCTTGGATAGGAGCTCTACCTGTGGACATCTCTGGCATCACTGACTTGTCACTTTGCGAATGGAGAATGTAAAATCTCTAGAATAACAGGATAAAGCTGGAAAAGTACAAATAATAATCTAGGAACGCCAAGACGAAATGGAAATATTTTTTTATAACTCTTATTATTGCTTAATTTCCATTCTTTTGTTCATGATGACTCTCAAAGCTGAGCACCTGTTGAGCCAGGCATTGCACACAAGAGAACACAAAAGATTTCTGAAGTTTAAAGAGGAAATTTATGTTCTCTTCCTGTCCATTTATCAAGTTATTTATTATAATGTCCATTTATTATAAGTTGTCAGTTCTCATTTAAATATTTAATACCAGTAACTGAAAAAAAAAAAAAAAGTTATTTAGCAAGCAGTAGGATAAATGACACTTGATTTCCTCTGGTTTGTGTCTTCTGTCCTCTCTTTTCCCTGTGGCAATGATGCTTCTTCTCCCTTTATCCCTCTGATATACCTCCAGGCAGCAGGAGAGATCACTGCTATGGTGGTTGCTAGAAAGTCTCTTTAACACCAGAGTTCTCATTTTGTCCAAACAGGACCTATTTCAGGGAACCTGGCTGCACACTTGGAAATATTTCTCTAGCAGAATCAAATGAAAGCACTGACTTTGAGGCAACTGAACACATTTTATGAATTTCAGTTTGGGGTTTCTGTGTTTCTTCCCCTCCTTGAGGTTTTGCATTATTCCAGCTTTCTGACTTTAACTTCAAGGTCCTGTAAACCTCAGTTCAGCAAAGCAATCATCTGCTTAATTTTTAAACTATACCTTCAGTCTGACAAAAGCACATGCTGAATTGAGGCTTTCAGGATTATTTAACAATATATTTTGATTCATCTAGTATTTTACCATTCTTTTTTTAGTATTTATGGAACAGGAGAAAAAAAAAAAGGAGAAGGATGCTTGTAGAAGGAAAGGATACTCAGAGATGTAAACAGAGATGCAGAGAAATGGATGTTTATAAATATATCTGTGTCTTCTTGTATTTTAGTAGGCAAAGCTAAGAAAACAGACTTTGCCATGTGAAAGGCTTTAATTTTTTTTCATTTGTGCATAAAGTGATTCTTCCTAGTTCTTGGTTTCTCTGGACATTTAATTTATGGTAGTTCTTTTGTCAGTGGTGGTGACTTTAAAGACACCAGTAGGAGACTGGATGAATATGATAAAATCCAGGCAGTTCTGCTGCTGGGATGAAGGGTAGAATGTTTCAAGGACATGTTCAGTAGAAAGAGAAAACAGTGTAAGCAAGAGGTGGACTGAAATTTAAGATTTTTTTTTTTTTCTGTGTTCCATTTCTGAAAATAAATAAGGAAACTGCTTAGCTGTGGAACTACAACTTATGTGTCTGTGTCCTGTAAAGGTAAGGACTAGAATAAGAGAAGGTAGTTAAGGATCCTTGAAAAGTACTAGCAAATAAAAGCATCAAACAGGATGAAATTAAGATTGGATCGTTTTTTTCTGGCTTTGTACTATTTGCCTCACTGGAAAGATTTGAAAAATGCTTAAAGGATTTGAATTTGAATATGATACAGCACTGGGTTAATATTGTGGTGTTACCAGAAATAGAGAAAAAACATAAAGGGAATTTCTATCAGAATCTAGAAATTGAAAAAAAGTTAATCAGGTGCTAGTTATGTTTTTAGTGCTGTTTAGTGACTGTGATGTCCAGTTTACAATTAAGCTTCAACCAGGTGTTTCAATTACATCCCTTGTATCTACTGTTCCACAGTGACACAGTTTCACAATCAGGATGGTTTTCTTGCTGCTAAAGCAAGAGCTTCTTACTCCTAGTGTCACCCTGGATAATTCAGTTCCTTTCTCAGTGCTTAAGTTCTTTAGTGATTTATTGGTAGAAATTATACCCTTTCCTTCATGTCACTTAGTTATAGGAGAGAGGATATGAGGAGGGATTTTTCCTTGGTGAGACAGTCTTCTGTGTCTCTGGAAGTATGTATGTTAATATGCACATGGATAATAATTATATTTTATAATGCGTTTGACTTCATATTATAAAGAACCTGAGCTATTCTGCAAAGCCATGAGAACGTGTGTCAAACAGGGGGTTTCCTTCAGGCTCTAGCTGCTGAATGGCTATGGAATCTGGAATATATCTGAGTGGTTAAAAAAACATTCTATCCTGTTTTACCAATTTGGAATGAATTCCACAGCTAGGAGCTCTGCCTAAGAGTTATATGCATCTAATTTCACATAATTTAAATTCCAATAATGCATGGAGAATAATATTACTAAGGAATAATAATAAGAAATAATAAGTATAAGAATAAAAATAGTAAAAAGAAAAACAAAATGTCATGCAATAGATGTTTGCATAGGGTTGCTAACACTGGCAGGTTATGTAGGTTGGGAAGAGCCTGGTATTCAGTCTGGAGAAATTGTACTAATGCGACATTTCAGGCTGGGTAACAGCACAGGTCAGTCTTTAAATGTGGTGATGTGCTGACAGGATTGTCATTTTGGATAGTAAAGAATTGAGACAACAGGAAAAAAAAAAATAAGACTCTCTAGAGATCTACGTGTGTTAGTTTTACTGCAGAAGGTGATAAAAGTGCTGGAAGCAAGCAGGCTCCATGCAGGCTTGCTGCAATACAAACGGCCTGGAAGTGAGACGTATTAATTGCACTAGGTTAATTTTAATGGTGGTGAAGGGTCTGAGTGTTTTTTTTTCTTGGAAGAAGGAGGACAAGTTATTAGCATTTACCATCAAGAAGACTGTAATTCTAATTGGTGTTCAGATACAATACTTAAATTGCCATCAGAAGATGTGGTGTAGACTCAGTTAGGGGCTTCTGAGGAAAAGCACACAGCTCTTTCTGCATCTGCTACCAAGATGGTTTAAACAATCTCACCCTTGTGCATGGATGGTATTTTAAAGAAGCATATGGTACAGAATATAGGGGTATGCTTCTTGCCACCTTAGGAACCCTGGGGTTGAAGAGTTTACTAGGTAGATGACATCCATCTTTGTCCATAATAACTGCAATAACACTTAAGTAACAAAAACAGATAACTAGGTACAAAAGAAACTGTTTGGCTTAACAAATTGATAAACTCTATTGATCACAGCTCTTTAGAGCCTGCTGAAAGCCAGTAATGTAATCAAGATACACTGATTTTGAGACATAATTTTATAACTAGTTCCAAATTATCAAAATTATTAGACATTTTGAATGCTTAGACTGAAATATGTTAAGAGTAGTGGGTTTATTGTGTTTTTATAAAGGTACATGATGGCATTTCCTGAAAGTGGTTTTTTTTTTGTAGTCAACTTCCATAACAGAAGTAAATTGTAATTTAACTTTTAAAAAAGGGGGGGAAATCTTGTTACTGCTGTTTTTTGATGTAAGAACACTACTCAAGATCCAGGACCCTTCTGTATTTGTATATTATTTATAATATACAAATGCAGAACAGAAGTTAGTGATGGCCCAATATATTTTGCAATCTATATAGAAGGCAAGTAACAAGATTTGATAAGATAAACAAGAGAGTAAGAGCGAGATAGTTTTGTTTGGCTTGTGATGAAGTGGTCTTGGTATATAAATTATCCAATTAATATGAGGGTTTTTTTTTCTCTAGGAGTCATAGCACATAGTTTTAAGAATTAACTGACAGTGGGTGATGAAGTTAGTCTGCTGTTTGCTTGTTCCTAACAAACAGATGAAGCAGTTGTGCTGCTTAAACATCTGGTGTGTGCACAGCAAAGAGTGGCAAGTGCACCAGTCTGGGTTGGAATTTGTCATTTGATGGTAGATGTGCTGCTGCACAGGTGGAGGATATGTCATGTATAGACAAATGAAAAGTATCTTCTAATGCATTCTGCTGAGAAAATTCAAAGTGATAGGCAGGAAAAATGGATTTGTTGGTAGCCTATGACTTGGTACAAACAAGAAAATATTTGGTTTTTTTTCAAAGCTAGATTCATACCTTTTTCTGTAACTTCCTCAGTGAGAAGATCGGATTCTACACGAAGGTTAATAAAGGCAGTTAGTTTGTTATCTAGAAAGAAAAAGATGAAATATAGCTGCAATTTGAGTGTGAACACAGAGCACATCCAGTATCAGAGATGACACCTATGTTACACACCTGGATGGTGGTGTTGGCCATGAGATTCTTGAGTGGAGGAGATGGTGGATGTGCAACAGGCAGGAGATGAGGAATACCAGTTTATCCACATTCAACCTCAGCTGGCAGCTTGACATGAGAGCTCTCAGAGGGGCATGAAAACAAACTAACCCTGAGTTACTCAGCCAAGAATCTTTATCAGTTGTATTATAGGCTAAAAAAACACTTACTGCCATGTCTGTGAGCAAAGTATTATTTATGTAGTATTTTTGCTTCCCCTAATTTATTACACACTTCCCAATTCATCAAAGCACAATTTCCTTTATATATTTCTCATTTTTTCATGGAAAGAATTCATTCCCAACTTCATAAACTTTTTTTTTTTTTTTAAGAACTCATGGGTCAAGATTTCTAATAATGTCTTTTCCAAAAAGGTAATATTTCACTTTAAACTGGTGTGGCAGTGTTCAGTTGCCTGTAGTCAGCAGCAACCTTTTGGCTTTAATACTTATAAACACATACCCCAAGAACAGCACTAGATATTGGGAAGTTTTGCCTTTCACTGTTATAGCTGAGACTGACATTGTAATATCAAGAAGAAACTTCTCCCAGAGGGACAAACCAAATCTATACAGGTTTGATTATCCTAATCTTTGTAGTTCTTTAATGCTATGCCAGGAAACCTTCCACATGGAAACACCATCATATATTTTTAAGCTGCATATCAACTGAATTCAACACCTACCCTCCATTTCACTTGCTGAAGTGATTGTGGTAGGGTAGCCCCAGCATCATTCTAGGTACTTTGAAGTGGAGCAGACACACAGAATAATATTGTGGTCTAGGATCTTTGGATATCTTTACAGGATGCAGAAGAAATACGGAGTCAAGTGCAGTGTAGTGTATAGGCAATAAGGCTTTGCTGGTTGGCCTGAGGAGTCTTGGATGTTGATGTATTTTATTATGTAGGTAGAGGTGGAGTGGCTGGAGCTCTACATTCATAGTGAGTGTTGCAGGTTTGGAAAATTTAGATTGCAAACTCTTAAACTCTCCAGTTTTCCAAATAGAATTTACTTAGGGTCTAGTTTCCTTGTCAAATATTTTGGGAAAAAAAAGGTAATTGGGGATTGCAAAGCAATGAAGAGGTAGTGACAGAGAGTTACTGAGTTGCCATTTGATAGAAGAAGTGTAAGCAAACTGTTTTCATTCCTGAGGAGCCAAATTTTAAGTATTTAATCTATGAATGAAGAAAACAGGCAACATTTGCGTGTTCCAGGGCTGTGTCTTGCAAAGTAGTGATTTTGAAAGTGTCGTGGAGTCTTGAAGAATCAGTTGAATGTGATGGGATCAATGGCTGTAGCTGAAGAGGTTGATTCAGTCTGGGGGCAGACAGGCAGAGGAATTGGAAATCAGAGTCTTCTGCTGTACCAAGGCAAGCACAGCTAAAATACCATTCCAGTTTGTGTATTCATAATTTAGTAAAAAACTCAACAACTGCAGAGGGCTCAAAGTTCTTGGGGAAATTGTGAAAGACTAGAAAATCCTGACACACAGATACACACAGTGCTTTATCTGTGGAGTTTATAAAACTGAAAACAGTGATTTGTTGCAGTCTTGAAGGACGCACTGCTGAAGAAAATCTCATGGTTTAGGGTTTTTCAGTTCTAGCATTCAGAGTTATAAGGATATTCAAGGTGGGATTCCTCTGGGTAGATACAAACATCTGTAGCTGAGTACAATGACTTAGCTTTCCTTTATAGGAAACAAGCATTTATGGAGTGTAATTTATCTCTTCCTAAGGTGGATGTTTAAGAGGGGTCAAATGAACCATGCTGTGCCTTGTTCTCTATCTTGACAGCATGACGTGTGAGTATGGACATTGCAGAGCTCTAGGTTAGGTGAGAGGAGTCCTTCTCCTAGGATGCAGCTTCACATTTAAGCTAGACAAATTCAAACTAGAAATAAGGCATCTGTATTTTTAGCAAGATAACTAAGTGCTGGAATAACATAACCAAAGTTTGTGACAGACAGTCCATGACTGAAAATTTTAAAATCAAGATGAGATGTTTTTGTAAAAGCTATGCTCAAGTTCAACCACAGCTATTGGATCTGGAGAGCCAATTCAAGGAAATTCTGTGGGTTATGTTCTGCAGCAAAGTTTGATTAGATGGTCCTTACTGTCTCCGAGAGCTAGGATCATACTTTGCTGTTGCTTTGGTACACTGTAAATATGAAAATCCACTCTGAATGCAGCTCAGCAGCTTATCAATGTGAGCTCCTGATGTTTCAGAGGAAATAATTTAGAAAAATTGTGCTCATTTGCCTTTCGGAATACAACAGTTTTGCTTCAGAATGACAGTTTTTCAGTTTTCGTTAGTTTTGTGTTACAGAACATAGTCTCTTTTTTCTGGAAAAATAAACATCACGACTATGTAATGTAAGTTTTTGGGAAGCAGCTATTGATTATGTAATGATGACATTTGTTTTTAGAAGTAAAATTTTGATAATTCATTATTGGAACAGGTAGGTTAGAAAAAAATCAGCATTGCTTTTTTTGAAAATCAGTGGAACATCCCTTCTCTCAAACCCTCAGAAATTTGGGTCATTATTTCTATATGCAGTATCTCTGTATGTTCTTATAAATAGTCATATTACTCTTATATTGTGAATAAAATGGGCTAAATACACCACTTTAATTAAAGTAGTGGAAATAACAAGTTATTTCCATTCTTTGAATATGTTTGGCAAATTTCCATTGTGTCAACATAATTAAGACATATTAATATTAATCTAGTAAGCACTGTGACTTTACATAGTGGAAAAATAAAATAAAATGGACCATGAGAACATTTTTCAATATCAGTTTAAATTTTAATACTTTATATTGTCGTGAAAAGTTATAAAAATGTGTTATTATTTTATTACCCCATTAAGAAAACAACGCAGCAACAGATGCTTGTTACCCTGATTTTCTCAGTCTGTTTATGGGGATGTTTTATCAAAATGGGTCTTTTTAAAAGTTATAAAGATGTAATACTCTCCTAAATGAGGTCATAAATGCCTAATGTGGAAAACTAATACATTTTATTATTTTTCAAGTACGAGTTTATGTATATTAAACTATGCAGCTGTTAGGAAGTCTGGAGTGTGTATAACAGAAACATATTGCATTACAAGATGTTAGTGTCTCTCTCTGGGTATGGACATTCTTTATGCACATACCCACACAAGTTTTTGGCATGTTGAAGAGACTACTTTAACATTTTGGCTTAGTATTATTTTCTAATATCATGGATTTTTTTTTTTTTTTATGAATAGATGTAAATGCTAAATATCCTGAGCACATACATGTGTTTTTACTCTCTATTTGCCCAAATATTTACAGTAGCCACATACACAAATGGAGCAGGTAGGTCTAAAATGAATCTCTAAACAACGTTCAGTTCCAGTATCAGCTCTTTCTGTAAAAATGGAGATGTTCCCATACCAAGAGAGGTAACAGATAATCTCTTTGTTGAAACTTCTGTGCTAACCAGCTGGAGTAGATTTGAGGTGGAGAAGAAGAGATTCAAACACCTGCTTGTTGTAGGTGATGTTGTGATCATGAGTGCTTTAGGAGCTTATAGAATCACAGAATCAGAGAATGGTTTGATTGGGAAGGGACTTTAAAGATCATCTAGTTCCAAACTGCCTGCCCCCTCCCTTTTCATAGGTAGGGACACCTCCCACTACACCATGTTTCTCAAAGCCCCATCCACCTGGTCTTGAACACCTCCTGTGATGGAGCATCCACAACTTCCCCGGGCAACCTGTGCCAGTGTGTCACCACCCTCACAGTGAAGAACTTCTTCCTAATACCTAATCTAAAGCCCTTGTAAAATGTCCCTTCTCAACTTCCTTGTAAGTCTCCATCAGATACTGTAAGGCCACAGTAAGGTCTTCCCAGAGCCTTCTCTTCTCCAGACTGAATGCCCCCAACTCTCTCATCCTGTCCTTGTAGGAGAGGGACTTGTGCAAAGCATTCAGCACTGTCCCACACAACATCCTGGTCTCTAAATTGGAGAGACATGGATCTGATGAATGGACCACTTGGTGGATAAGGAATTGGCTGGATGGCCTCACTCAGAGAGTTGCAGTCAATGGCTGGATGTCCAAATGGAGACCAGAGATGAGTGGTGTACCTCAGGGTTTGGTACTGAGGATTTTCAAACTTCCCTCTAATTTGAGGTGGATAAACCAGTTGTCAAAGATGTACTTACTGAACTTCAAACTTCATGTCTCCATTGATGGAAGCCTTTAATGGTCCCCCAAAAAAAGTGTATGAAGGAGACAAACATTGTGGGAAAGATGGGAGTGCACCAAATTAAGAGGGGCCCATGCCTGCTTCATCCCCCCATGAGTGATCCCCCCTTACTAATTTATGTATATAGGAAAATCTATGTATAGTTTTATTTTGGTTTAAAAAGGAAACAGAATTGCAGAGTTTTGTGACATTTTATTCTAATTATTGCAGCATTGCTTGGACACCTACACTACTGTATTTAAAAAAAAAATACAACCAAACAAGAATACTTGTGTTTTTTCATGTTTGCTTGTGAAGAACTGATAAATATAAACAAAACTATCTTACCATCCTTCAAAACACTTCTTTCTTCACAACACTTACAAAACCCTTGTCAGTAATTAGGTTTTCTGTGTGTTGACATCAGTCATACCAGTGTTCTGGGATTTTTTTTGCATTTTCTTTCTTTTTTTCTTTGTATGCCTTTTGCCCTTACATAAATATTGTTCATGTCTCAGGAAGGAGTTTTATTTTGCTTACTATTCCTCTTGTATTTTAGACATCAGGGGCATGGGCTGTGAGTATAGACTCACATGACGAAAGTGACTCTTTTAAATGAAGATAAATTAGTAATAGATACTTTTAATATAAGCAGTCTGAAAACTCAACTTTGAACTAGGAGAACAAAGTTAATCTCTAGTATTTGTAACTTCATCTCTGGTGTGTCTTACCAAGATAAACATAAAATATCAACAATCCTGATCCTGACATGGAGGAAAACTCTCTCATAGAATCATTTAGATTAGAAATGACCATCAGGTCCAACTGTTAACCTGATCCTACCAAGTCCCCTGCTAAACCATGTCCCCAAGCACCACATCTACACAACTTTTAAATGCATCTGGGGATGGTGATTCAACCACTTCTCTGGGCAGCCTGTTCCAGGGCTTGATTTGGTGAAGAGGCTTCTCCAAATATCCAACCTTTCTTCTTTCTAGATCTGGTCTCATTGTGTATGACTTCATAGAACACTGGCTATGTGGAATAATTGCAGACCTTATCACTGCAGATCTCTGTCCACACACACACACTTGCCTTTAACCTCACTTTTTAGCTGTTTGTGAAGAAATGCTGAACTGTGGAACCCAATTTCCTCCATTTTCAGAAGAATTTTCTGTTGGATGCACTGCAATCTTGGCTCTGCCTATGAAGCCCTTCTTTTTTCAAATCCTAGAAAGTTGGGTTTAAGTCTTAGTTTGGGTGACATAGAGGGATGCTGTTTCACTCACTTCTGTCTCTGAAGCTTTCAGAAGTTCAGAGATCTCTGCATTTTGCTTTTGCCCTAATTCTTACACTAGTAGTTCTTGTTCTCCATGTCACTTTGTCTTACATACATTTTCTGTGACGATTAGAATGTTTGCTACCTTCTCTTATTGCCCAGCAAATACTGATCTTGTGGCTGTGTTTATGTTGACGGTTTGTTAGAAAAATCTGCAGTATGGTGCCCTCTCTTATCCATGCAAACCCAGGTGGACACATCTCAGTGTAACCTGCTGTAGGCGACCCTGCTTTGGGCAGGAGATGGGACTAGAGAATCTCTAGAAGTGCCTCCCAGCCTCAGTGAGTCCGTGAATTGTGATGTTGTTGAGATAATGTTTAGGAATTGTGTAAACTCAAATTTTCTGTCTTGCTATCATTCTCTGGATTCAAGACTTGCATTCAAAAGGCTTTAGATATGTATTCAGCACAGTTAAAATCGTGCTGAACACATTTGCCTCCCTTCTAACCGTGTTACAAATTGCACATGAAGCCTGCATGCCATATAGTTTTAATTAACCTAATTGATCGCAGTAGCTGTGCTGCCAACCACCAAAGTGTTGATAGGACTTCACCGGAAGCTCAGCTAGTCTGTCATCATCTGGTCTCAAAATGTAGTTAAGATGAACCTCCTCTTTCAGAACTGGAGGTTTTTGTGAAGTCTGAAATTCAAACCAATGCACAAAAGGCTGCATTTGCCATCATTTTCTGCTTCTCAAGCTTTGCAAATAGGTGACTTACTGGAGTGTCCTGTAATGTAATTTTCTTTATGTCCTGTAATGTAATTCACATTAATGAAGCAGACGCTATAAAGGCAGCATAAAATATACCATGGTCAACAAGCACACTATACATAGTGAACAGTTTCATCAGTCCTTCTACCAGGAGGTTGTGCTTCAGAAAAGATGAGTCAGAGGTGAGTCTTTGCAAAATGCAAACTGGAGACATGTTTTTCTGAGTGAGTTCCATACGAGGCTGTTGTTTCTGGGGGTTAGATGTGCCTGTTGCTTCATTACAACCTGATGAGGTATCTTGTGGCCTGCCCCTTGTTGAGACATTTCTTAATTTAGCACTGAGTCGAAGTGTTCATAACAAAGTGGAGGGAGATTTGGTAAGCGGTTGTTTTATGGCTTCAAGGTTTGGTTTTTTTTTTATGAGATATTTTTCTGGATTAAACATTTCAGAGTCAGTATGGTTATCTGCTTGCTGCTTCTTTCTAAATCAAACTAAAAGGCAATAACAGTTGTTCACTTTCCTAGGCCTGTGCTTCATTAATGGAACGTATGTTCTCTATCTGCCTTCCCTGGAAAAATGGGAATAAAAAATAATAATAATAATTCAAGATTCTATATGAAAGTCCTTTTTCCTCCCTGTGCAGCCAGATTAATTTGGCGTCTCTACACACTACTAATACCAATCTCAGGACTGTCAGAATGCTGAAAATGGCATTTTCTGAACCATAAAGGTGCATTACTTATCCTGAGAAGGCACAATAGGAAACACATCCCAAAATTGTGCACTGTTGAGTGTGCTAAACTGGACCAGGCTTCAGGGCCACCCACGTGCTCTTCCTCAGCAGGGACCCAGATGGCTGCAGCTGTACCAGTTGGCTCGTGTTATAGGAGGGTACTGCTGTGGCTAATTGAAATGTTAGAAACAACAGTCATTGGGAGTAGCTCAGTGTTGTGGGGCACACTTGCAGAGGATGCAGTCCCGTTCAGTTCACAGTCTGATTTGTTGACAGTTGGCTTGATATTTAAAGGAAGCCAGAGATTTGTCATTTGATGAAAATGTTCATGAATAGCCACTCTTTTTGTTTCAGAAAGCTCAACTTTATATGGCTAACAGGGTTGAAATAACATATACAATCAAATAAATTGTGGAGTCTTATATAGTTAAACTAAAGTGAATTTTCCAAACCAATAAGGTCAGAATTCATCTTACCAAATGTATGCATAGAGGAGAAGCCACTTTCAGGGATGCATGTTCTTCAGGACAGCATATAGTATATAGTGCTGACTGTGAATGGAGGTGGGGTGACTAGCTGTGATTGAGAGATGTCAGTGGTCTAATACTGAAAACAGTTAACTGATGGGGATGCACCTTAAATAAGCATAAAATATTTTTGTGTGTCTTTGAATTCATATAGAAGGTGATGTTAGTGCTGTAATGACTTAATTACAGGATTGTTAGATGCGATACAAATGTTTCTTAAACCTAAAATATTAATAATTCATGCCATTTTTATATGCAGAATACTATTTTCAGATTTTTGTTGCATATCTAATTACTTGTTAGTTGTCTTAAAAGTAGTTTTGATACCTATTATGCCTCTGAGTTTTCTCTCCAGTTTTAGAATTACATTTTATTAATTATGTAAATAATTTTTGTTCTCAGTGAATAAAATATAATAAAGATTAAAAAACAGAGAGTAAGAGAAGAGCAGGAACTTACTATACCAAAAATAGTCTCAGATTTATTTAAACAGTAAAACAAAGAATAAAATATTTTTTCTCTCTCCTTCAATTGCAGCTACATCTCACTTATAACAGTAATTAGTACAAGTATTTTATGATAGAGGTTGATTTTTCTGTTGGGTTTTCCCATCTCATATTAGTAGTAAGTATTTGAAAACTCTGCATAGCTAGAATATTTTGTAAGTATATTGTATGAATTTTTAAAGATTTCTTTAAGTTTTATTTAGCAGCAGCAGAAGTTCTAGGCAATGTTATTATATCTTATCCCTTTAAATAAGTTATGTGTTAATTTAATAGGAAAAGAACATCATTTGAATGTTTAATAGGAATCAGATTCAGTGTCATGAATAGATAAATATTTACTTGCAAGGCAATTGCCTAAATATAGAAAATATGACACCCAGAAGTTTAAGTAATTGATGGATTTGGCAATTCATTACACCGTTGGAGATTTCTGTCATTTTTTGGTCATGTTAAAATCACAGCCCCAGGCTCTTAAGTGGAACTTGAAACCTCGTTTTGCTAAGAAGTGTATGAAGGCAAGTGTCATTTTAGCTGGGTGAAGTGGATTAAAATGAGAAATATTTGGTTGGAGCCACCAAGGACAATGGTGGAGAGGCAGGATCAGACACAAGAGATGAGAGAGCCGTCCAAAGGCAGGTGTAAGCACAACTGGTGCATGTCTCATCAGCTCAAGGCAGTCAGAAATTACTTAAAAATAACACAGAAAATAAACAGAAGAAGGCTGAATTACTCTAGGTCCCAGAGAAAGGACTGAAGTAGGTCTCTTACAGGGAGATCCTAAAGGGATGACGAGAAGTGGAAGGTGAGTGGGGAGAGGTTAAAGTCATGACTGCTGAAGGAAGCTGTGGTTTTAAGGATATACAACTGACTGTATCCCAAGCAGCTAAATAAACCAGGACAAGTAGGCTGCAAGTGTGCCCATTAGTTTTGATCGTGTGGCCACCTTTATGAGTCTTGGTGAAGGTGATTTAGAGCTACAGAGGTGGCAGCTGCTAAACTGGAAGAAATTTCTGACAGAATTGAACGTTTAGGTTTGCTGCTAATGGGCTGTAATGATGTGAATGAGGCTTACTAAATACACAGCCATAACTGTTCTTATTTATATGCATCATATAAATATCACATTGTATAATAGCTAGAAGACAATCCAGAGCATTTCCAGGGGATTATTGCACATCTCGGGTAGTTTAAGTCATCCAGCCTTTTGGCTTCATGCCTTAAAACACTACCAGAGACATGTTATAATCGTCCAGAAATGCTCTGCCTGTTGCAAATTACATCTTCAACCAAAATATTCAGTACATTGCACATATACCCAAAATATACAAGTTAAGCAGGTAATGTGATGTGCATGGGTTTTTTTCTAAAAAAATAACCTAAATATGGAGAAGTTGAATATGCTCTTCCACGAGCTGGAAAGGATTTATGTACCTGTCCAGAAAAGTTTCACAGTACTTGCTAGTTTGCAAGGTTCTTTGCTTTGGTGTTTAATGAACTTATATCATCATCTTTGACCTTTCTCTTCACTTCTCTTTGCTTGTTTGGGCTCTGCATTGGATCTCTGAAGTGCCTCATATACTTTGAGACACTCTAATTGAGATGTTATTATACCAATGAAGTGTAAAGAATGCCACAAGTAGCATTCAAAACTTTACAGAGGAAAACGACAGGAAAAATAAACTGTGACTAAAAGTCTAGCACAGACACTATGATTTTTCTCTAAGTTACACTTGAGGAAGAGGTTTTCCTATGACATAACTATATCTGAGCTAGGTGTTCCTATAAATACTTGCATTAAACTCTCTCACTGATAGGATTAAATATATTTTTTTTTCCTGTCTTCTCTTACATGAGAGATGAAACAGGAGGTCCCTCTTTGCCTTCTCTCTACCTTGTCCTGCTATTCATCCACTCTAAACTCTGCCATCCTGGGCTGTTCTCTCTCATCCTGATGAACAGGTTGCTCAGCATAATGTTTTTATTGATCCTGTCTTTATTTGCCCTATGATAGTTTGCTCTGAATCAAACAAATCATTCCCCAGTAGATAGAGTTAAGGAGTTGCTGGCAGCCAGACACACCTCGTGTTGTTTCTTTTCCCCAACCACCTTGTTTTTGTCAGATAAAATGGCGAGCAAAAAGCAAATTACAGTGTTTTCTGATATTAACTGTAATATTATGTCTTGTTCCTTGTAGGCAATTTAGCTGAAGCTGGCAGGCTGCCCATTTGATGCAGAAGGACACTGCTTTTTTGGGAGGCTGTGGCAGATAAAGCCGTGAGCTGCTCTGAAAGCAAAGGCTCTTTTTCTGCCCCGTTGTTAGTGGAACGAGACCTTATCAGCATGAAAACACAGCCTGCATGGCAACACAAAGATACCTGTTATGCCTCCTGTTAGGCTTCCTCCACAAAACCTATTTCTCTGTGTGGATATTAAAATGATAGCTTTTAAGTTAAAAAGCATGCTCGCTTGCACTGCAGTTATTAACTACTCAATTAGGACACTTTTCCAGCTATCTGGCCCGAGGTTTTCAGAGGAGCCTAGGGAGCTGAGTGCATAAAGCTGTGTCTGTACTGGGAGATTAACTGTGTCTGTGCTCTCTGACACTGAGGCTAACAAGCGTGGAAGGGCCCATGTCCATATTATTCAATTTTCTTATCCTGCCAAATAGGGTGGTTATCTCCAAACCTCCTCCTGGGAATGGTTTCTGGCCCCCACATCCCTCTAAGCGGTGTCCTGGCGTTGGGGAATGGTAGTTGCCCTGTGCCAAAAGCATTCCTGGGGCTAGTCGAACAATTTAAGTGTAAAGGGTTTTTGGGTTTTTTTTTGAGAGTCCAGGACTAATCCCTGAGACTTTTAACTTGAGGTCAAGTCTTAGTGTCGTTGGCTGCTCTAAAGCTGAAGTCTTAAACCTTGACCCTCGGAGCAGCCACATCCACAGTCTTCATGATACTAGTACATGATGACTGATCTACAAAAAAGGGTGACTTAGTGACTTTATGTGGCCAATTGTGTTTTATATAAAAGTAATTCTTAACTATTAAAGTACAGAAAATGGAGTCATCATTAAGAGCTGCACAACTGTCATGTTAGATCTCTTTCAACAGCATTCAGTAGCTGATGCATCTTCTTAGATGATGCTTATTAATAACAGACATAATAATAAAAATATCTTGGTTTTTTTGATAGGTTTTGTCATTATATAAGTTTGCCCTGTCTTACTGCATGCTGCAGATAGTGCACTACTGCTTGGCTCAGGATTGTGTGGACTACAGCTGATGATGATGTTATCAACTTGCTTTTGACAGATGGCATACAAACAAGTAACTGTTTATTTTTTCCATTTTGCTTTCCTGTAAGATCATCTTTTATCTTTTTTAATGCCATTGGGAGGATTGAGGTCAAACACTGTACAGCTGTAACTTATGCTTGTGTGCCCCGATGTGGTCTAAATATTTGCTGTATGTTCCTGATGCTCAGAGACCTGCTCCAGAGCTTCTGGTGTTTTTTGATTCAGGTGCTGGCTGTTTATTGTGTAGACTGGTAATGTTTTCACACAGTCCTTCTGTGTTCTGTGTACATATAATGAAGTCATAGCACTTGCTGTGTGACATCAAAGCCTGTTGCTATGAGAATTAGTGTAATCTAGCAAACAGTGATCACATTGTGTGTGTAAGCAGGGAAAAGAGAAGGCAAATTATAAAGCAGAACCTTTTTTATTTACACAGAAAAGTTTTAATAACCAGCAAACTTGGAGAAAAGGGCTGGGAAAACAGTAAAAAGATAAATGCATTTATGTTTCGATGTTGTGATTTTTTTATTAACAAGTACAAAAGTTCAGTTCTATGTGTCAAAATAAAAATACCCTTGAATTTCAGGCAGGAATCTGAGAGAGCTATTGGCATGCCCAGTCAATGCTTGTAGGGATATTTTCTTTTTCTTTTCCCTCTATCCTTCTATGGTACTATTAATGCTAACCTCCTTTGCTGCACCCTTGGAACAGCCTGGTGTGATAGCTTTACTACAAAGGGCTTCTGTGTATTCCAGGAGTCAGGATACAGCACTTTTCTGACAGAAAATGCCCTGTAATGAAGGTGAAGCTTAGACATTATTTATTCCAAATACAGGATCTTTCCATCTGCAAGTTTATAGAGGCTGAGAAATTGTTGAATTTGGAGATTTGCAAATAGAAATTACAAGCTCAACTCTGAAAATATTCCCTTCTGGAAAACAAGTCCTATTCCCTGTTGTGAGCATTATCCTTAGGCAGTGTTAGATCAGTACAGAGGGAGTTTCTAAGGTGGAGATCTTTGCTCAGAAAGACACAGCACCACCCTCTCCTGGAACCAACCAACTCAAACAGTTTGATCCTGCGCTCGGGCACCTGGAGAGAACAGACTGTCACTTGTGCTGAATTACGTGGAATATTTTGTGTCTTTCTTAACCAGGTTCACTTTTTAGGCTGCAGCAGGTTAAAGTTAGAGCTGTGCAAACTTTGAGAAGCCCAAATCCAAATTAAGGCTGGCTTGCTTCCAGAAATGACTGGAGCTGGCAAATTTAAATCATTTTCAAGTTGGAGCTGGTTTTTTCTGGGTTTTATGTCATCACTTATGAGTTAAAACTGAGGAAAAACCTGGTTGTAACCTATTTAACCTCTTTTTGCCTCCTGCCTCAGCCTAGAATCTTTTTTCCGTATGTGTGACTTGTTTGTTGAAAACTAACCACTGATGGGATTTTATAGTGTGTTGAGTCTCTGGAATTGCCCATCTAATAAAGCATGGAATTTTACAGCTTTTATTTTAAACCTTTATAGAGCATCAGTTGCTGAAGTATCTAGAAGAAAGTGGTTCTTAAAACATTTTCTATAAAACAAGTTACTTTTCCACTTTATGTTTTTATGCAATTCAGATGTTAAATGACAGTTTTAAAATTGACTGGTGTTGCCAATACAATGGGAGGTGTCATACTTCTGGCTGAAGATCAGTAATAAATGTTTCTTAGCATTTATATTTTCTGACTTATCCCTGTGGTATGGGGGATAATTTATATACATAAAGAATTTACAGGTGAAATCACTGTGAAGCTCCAAATCAGTGCCTGACTTTATGCATGTGGATGGTTATTATGAGCTGATCTGAGAGCCTCAGGAGAAGAGCTCCATGATCATATCATGGGAATCTGAAAACAGTTTTACTTCAGTAAAATACAAGTGCCTGGTTAGGACCTGACCTTTTGAAAAGCTGTCCAAACATTTACTCACTCTCACAACACCTTCATGAAGTAGAAGATAAATATTATCTCAATTTTATGGAACAAGAAGGTGAGCACCAAGAGAGTCTGGATTGAAACGCAGGAATCTGTGGCATGCAGTTGCTTGCTTAATCCATTAGACTATGGTGTTTGGTTTGTCAATAGTCCTGTCCTTCATAAACTAGACAGAACCTTTAAAATACTAATTAGTTTAGATAGGCAGGAGTTCAGTTCTCTTTGCATAAAACAGAGATGAAGTCATTCCACATCATCATCATCATAGCCAAACTTGGAGAATTTGTTCTGTGTTTGTCCTAAAGTGAGGATTGCTCTGGAAGATGTTAATGTATCAAACAAGCTCCTTCTTCTGAAGGAAAAGGAACTCCAAAAAAGCCTTGGTGTTTCCATGGTAAATGAAGCAGATCATCACTTTAGCCTTAATTTAGCACATCATTAGAGAAGCAAGGCTGTACATGTGATTATCTTGGTGAATGGCTCTGTCATGTTTGCATACAACGAGATTACATTTTCTTTGTGCAGAATAGCATTTCTAAAGCATTTCTATCATTTACATCAAGCCCTTGTGACACTTTGGTCACACATCAGTTGAAACAACACTGAGAGGCACTGTAAATGGCAAGGGCTAACACAATCATCTCTTCCAAACTGTAGTGGAACTGAAATGATACAGGACAAGAGGGCAAATGTTGAGAACTGGAAAACAGAAAAACAGAGCAGTATGAAATGTCAAACCACATTTTTAAGGCGCTTTTTACTATATTTCCATAAATGCATGAGGGAATTATGTTGCAAATACTTGAAACTGTTTATTTTCATTTTTGGCTTGATTTTCTAGCATTGAAAAAACCATGTCTAATGATCTTGAGCATTCTTAAAGAAAAAAATTATATTTTACATAATGGTTTGCATGTGTGAGTTCCCTCTGGCAGGAGCACTATAATTAGCCTGTCGTCTCTCAGAGAAGAGACTATCTGTCTTAAAGATGCAACAGCAAGTCTTGGCTACTACAGTTAGGAGCAGAACATTGTGATTTTGTTAAAAGATAAACATTATCCCTTTTCACTTATTCATCTTTCTCCTCTTCCTGCTTCTTTGGCTCAAAACTCGCCTGGAGAAGCAAATGACAGCTGAGTACAAAGTTTTCTTCCTTCCTCATTCAGCAAGGCATGGCGAAAGATCTTGGCTTCTTGACATCAATAACTTTGCTTCAACTCAACTTGGAACTGTTCGGGCAGCCTTTCAAAAATAAAAAAGGTACAATAAAAGGGGACTGAACTTCCTGTTTTACTCACAAAGTAGCAGATGCGGCTCAGGCACACTTTCCTTTGGGTTTGGCTGTATCCAACCCAGTAGAGTTATAGAATCATAGAATCATTTAAGTTGGAAAAGACTTTTAAGATCATCAAGTGCAATGGTTAACCCAGCACTGCCAGGTCACCTAAACCATGTCGCTCAGCACCACTTCGCCACGTCTTTGAAATCCCTCCAGGGATAGTGAACCCACCAGTGCCCTGGGCAGCCTGGGACAGGCCTTGACAACCCTTTCAGGGGAAGAGGGTTTTCCTAATATACAAACCTCCCCTGGCTCAACTTGAGGCCATTTACTCTTGTCCTAACACTTGTTTCTTGGGAGAAGAGACCAGCCCCCACCTGGCTCCAACCTCCTGTCAGGGAGTTGTTGAGACTGAGAAGGTCTCCCCTGAGCCTCCTTTTCTCCAGACTAAACAACCCCAGTTCCCTCAGCCACTCCTCATAAGACTTGTGCTCTAGATCCTTCATCAGCAAATCGAGGATGTGGAATATTATTCCTTTGCACAACTTTATTGTAGCTATTAAAAGACAATCAGCCAGAGTAGGGTGGTGGCAGACAGTGTTGTGTGTTTCAGTCTTTTGCGGTCTTGTTACTAAAGGAGAGTAATTTTGGTAGAAAGGCTTTGCTGCTTTTGGGTAGCCATGTGTGTCCTTGATCAGAGGAGGGGGAAAGAGACTAGGAAAACTCAAAACCACCAGAGAGTCAGAAAAATGTCACTGGTTTGAGCTGGCATAGCAGTGCTGGTGTGTGTTAACTCTTGGTATTATCATGCCTGAGGTTTTGTTTCCAGCATGGACAAAGAAAGCTGTAATACAGGAGATGATCACATATGGCATCTTTCCAGGCTCAATGGGTTACATTAGCAGGCACTGGGTAGGAAGGTGAGGTTTGCAGTGGGGACGGGAGTATATTGAATTTCATTTTCAAGACTGTTGTGTGCGTGTGCCAGTCCGTCAGAGACTGTGTTGATATGCTGGTGAAAACTAACTGCAGTGGCAAGGACATTTCTCTATGGATAATGTTATATGGGCCAGGTTCCTTGAACATAACTGTTGTCAAATTCTTTGACTTGTGACACATCCATTTAGTCTTGAGCTTGTTTTGTAATCCTTCTGCTGCTGCTATACTGCCCCTCTTTTCTCCTACATTGTCTATTTGAAGAGTGTAATTTTCTTTTCTCATTCCTTACAACCTTTCCCTCTCCACCCCTCTGCTTTCCTGATACTTTCCTTTGCCAAACAGTCAGAGATTTTCTCAATTCTGAGTTCCTATGTAAGCTATAATTTTATTCTATTATGAGTGAGCGCTGCTACTGCAGGGCTGGAACTGATTACTGTTTGCGTGTATCCAGCATCACCAGCCAAAGAGTCAAAGACCAAAGAGACTTCTCAGAACCTTACAAGGTTTTCAAAATCACCTTGTTATTCTTTTCAGACTCCCCCATTTGTTGGGAATGTTGATTTTCCTTGAGTTCTCTCTGGAACTGAAAGACCATGTTTCTCTTTTGAAAAGTTCTTGTAGATATCGGTGACCTTCCCAAACAGTCCAAAATCTAAAATCAAAATTTAAACTAGACTTCCAGTCTTGGACATCCCCAGAAGCTATTGATGAGATCAGAATGACCTCTGTCTGCTCTTTTCTGTAGTGTATTTCAGACTTCTGGATTGACAGACTTTTGCTGGGAGGCTCAGAGCGAAGCTTTTGTGTGTTTTATGTTGGTGCTTGGCCCTGGTTGGAACAAATATTTTCATTGTATTAATAATGTTTCAGTACTTCAGTTCTTCATCCCAGAAAGGAGATATCACAAAAATAAAATAAATAAACAATAAGTCAATCTCTTGGAAAACTGAAAATATTAGATTCAAAAAGAGGAGGTTTGGGGTTTTTTTAATGAGAACACTAAAAGAGAAGTTTTCTGCTTTTCTGAAAGTGCATGCTGAAATTTCTAGTGACTGTTTTTCCCTTTATAGTATTTATATGCTACTATTGTGCTGTGGAAATATGGGATAATTAGGAATTATGATATAGAAGAGGTTATGCTGGCCAGTCTGATAATTCTTCTGCCTTTCAACCCCTGGAAATGAATACTTACAGGAAATACCATCTGAAAGATGAAGAAAACCATGGTGAACTAAGACTGAAGTGGTTACTTCTGCTGTGCTGGTCGCTTCCCTGAACATCTCTGTAGTAAATCATGGTTTGCCATGGTCACCCATGTGTTGACCTTTATACTCTCCAGGAAGTTTTCTCAACAAAAATAAAAAATATTTTGGCGTGACTATGGATCTAGCCATCTTCTTGCTTCTCTTTGCTCTTTTCTTGGCCATTTCTGTTCCACACAGAAACACTTATTTCTGAGAAGGGTGCTGCTTGTATGGCAGCCACAAAAAAGCATCTTTCTTAAGTGCTCTGTGTGGAATTACATGTCTCATTTTAAGTCTTATGTAGCATAAAATGCTTAATTGACTCACCTCTCTGGACTGGGTAAGTGGATGGAAGTTCTGAAGATGTAGTGCTGTTCTTCTTCCCTTGGACAGTACATTGAAGATCATTGACTGTAAGCAATTAAACAATTACACTATCCTCATTGTCTCTGAAATTCTGTGGAATATCTATTTCTGAATCTTGAATTCTGTTATTTATTAGGTGATATTTGTTGTCCTTTTCACATGTCAGTGTCTCCTCTTATCTTGTCCTGGCAGTTCTCCTAGAACCCCTTTGTTTCTATCTTGGTCTTTTTAGGATGAGCCAGGTGAATTAGCCTACAATATTTGTTATTTCATAAACTTAAGGACACTACTGTAAAAAGGAACTTTATTGGCTGTATTGCCTTCTGATCACAGCCATTATTCTTCAGATTGTGGATTAATACCCAGTTATTTTTCAGTTAAATTAATTCCTCCAATTTCTCAGAATTTCCAATTCTGAAATGATTTGCTAAATCTTGATTTTCTATTCTCTGCTGCTGCTGGGACAAGGTTCTTTAAAGTCAGGGGGAATTAGTCTGTGACTGCTTTGCAAGTAGAAATAGGAGCAATAATGGAAGACAAGTTGGTGCTGACCTGACATGCACATGATGAACATTTCAGTGGGTTTTACTTTCACTCTAGCACTCTGTCTAGTCTGGCCCCATTGACTGAATGCCTGTTAGTGGTTGGAGTGCATCTTTTGATTTGGTTTTATCCAAAAAAAGTGTCCAGTTAGCCTGCTCTGAAATCGTGCCACGGTGCAAACTGACGTGCAGTAAGTGGGGATGAATGAAAGATCTGTTTCAAAACCACACCTCTGATCCAAGCTAAAGTGCTTCCATAGATGTAGCCTTTTGTACCTGACTCAGACATCTCAGTAAATCCAGTAATGGGCTTATCTGGATCAGCCGGTGCTTAAATGCTTCTGTGCATGTGGCCAAAAGGCTTCTTAACATCTCAGTTGGACATGTTCTTTCCACATTAATGTTACCATTATTGTGGAGACAGTCATAATTGCTGTTCTTATAACTTGTATTTATGTAGGAAAGTAATAACAGATAAATTCAAGTTAGAAATAAGGCACAAGGAAATTAACAGTGGAACAAACTACCGAGTGAAGTTCTACATTGTCTAGTTCTTGATGACTTCAAATGAAGGTCAAATGAATTTCTGGAAAATATGCTTTTGTTAAACTGCTTACCCAAAATAGGGGCAACTGGCTGAAATTCTGTGGTCTGTGGTACACAGGAGGTCAGACTAGATGATCTAATTTTCCCTCTGGCTTTAAACTGTATGAATGTGAACAATTCTCCTGATTACAGGACACTTCTAGCTTTTGAAAACTGCAGGATCAAATTGTCAGTTACAAGTAAAGAATATTCGCTATTTTGCCATCAAATTAAGGAATTAATTTTAGGATATCACATTGTTGTATCCTGAATTATGATACAAAGAACTTTGTGTAAGCAAGGAAGAAAACCCACCACCATGATTCAGGTTAGGGCAACTGTGTATTGTAAACTTAGCCTTTGGTGTTGCTTGCTTATCACAATCCAGATTCAAATCAGAGCTAAAACAGGGCTTTGTTTTAGAGTTTCAGTGCCAGGAAGGTTAACGGGTTATTGACAGCTTCAAGAATGAAATGTCAGGGAGGAAATCAGAGCAAACATGTATCATGAACCAGCACACAGCATGGCTGGTTTTAATAGACATGGCAGATCTTCTGTAGTAACGCCTCCATTAATAGTGCAGTTATCACTCCTTCCAGATGGCATGATCATAAACACAGAGCTTTTGCAGGGACCTATAATTTATCCTGATCCCTTCCTCCTCTGGATTCGCCCAGAAGGAAGACAAGTGGTACCACAGCCCACCCCAACTGTTTGGGGTTTTTTTGCCAGGAAGTGTGGGGTGGGGGCAGGATTACATCTGGGGGTCCATGGAGCCCACCAACAGAGCCTGTTCCAAGTCCTTATTGAACAAGAACATCCACTGCTGTTCTTAGCCACTTCCTTCTGACTTCTCTGTTTCACTTGTACTGGGCTGGTCTATGCCCCCTATAAGAAGATAGCTTGCAGCATCTTAGCACCCATTTTAGAGCCTCAATCTGAATTTTTATTTCTTTAAATCAACATTTTGTTAACTAAGTACACATCCATTCTCAGTGAGATTCACTCAACCACTTCAAAATCATCGTTACAGAGAAAAACTTGCAAAATTAGGAAATGAGAGATGGTTTTAACTGTATTCTTGACAAAGCATATTCCTTGAAAAATTGCTAAACCACTCTAGTCTTTACAGTAAGTATGGTTTTGAACATATTTGAGAAGTAGAAAAATAAGGGGTGTCTCCTAAACAAGAAAACTGCAGTAAAAATGTTTTTCTCTTCCTATCTGTTAATATAAGTTCAGCACTGTGAAAAAGCATGTCTCAAAATGTGCTGAAACAATGCTATGTTCTTTGCAGAAATCTCAGATGTTCATATTTCTAAGAAATAGGAGATATAAGTGGCAATTAAAAGAAATTTCTCATTGTAAGTCAGTTTAGATCCCTGGGTTACCTAAGCAAGTGTATATGCAAAAAAAGGTATCTACTTTTGGCCTTTAATTGTACAAAAAGAACACCATGCATTACCAGTGTGTTTCTTTGCCATGTCTACCTTACACATTTTGGAGGAAGGAGTGGGAAAAGAAAAAAGGATCCAGCTTCCACTAAGCTCTCCTTGGTTTTGAACTGTTTGGGTATTTCCAAACCCCAGCTCTGGCACCTTAAATCTTGCTTTCATCAAGCAGATGATAATTCAAAGTAGTCAGCTGAAATTTGGTTAGTATGGCAGCAGGTCTCTTCAAATCATGCTTTTTGGTATTTGTAAGTAAACACAATGATTTATAGAATATTTTATTTCAGTTATTTTGACTTTGCCTCTCACCTCTTTGACCTAGAAAATCTGGAGTGCTTTCATAACCAGTGTCCTTGTTAGAAACGTATTGTGTGGCTCTTTTTGGAAAGGCGAGTTGAATATGTGGCATAGCTTAAGGAATTTTGATGTAATTTGTTTAGAGAGGCCGTTGCTTGACAAACCTTTTCTGAACAGGCTACATGGTAACTGAAAAATTGGAAGTCTCAAGGCTGGGCTGGATAATGGACAATAGATGCTTTCACTTCTGTTGCCTGTTCAAATCCAATCTGTCAAAGATTGAAAATTGTTCTCTTTTCATACTGGGCAAGTGGCCTGTGAGTAATTAGTTGGTTGACTCTGCCTGGTGCCTGATTAAAATTTGCCCACAAGACAAAAACACCACTCCATTTGGCACCCTGGCTGGTTGCTTCAAAAACCAAAGCTGAATCAGCAACCATTTGTGCTATATTCTCTTCCACGCTGGGACCAAGGTGGTTTATTCTGCAGTGTGGACATGCTTATGTTTAGTTCTCTGTAACACCTGTCCATATGTTGCTACATATAGCAAAACCAGGTTGTTTCCTTGGGATGGATGAATTTCATCCCCGTGCAGATGACCAGGGTCAATGATTCACCCCATCAACAGCTCCCTGTGAGTTATAAATACCCCCCCAAAACACACTCTGCTCCCCAGTATCTCTTCATTTGCTAAGAGCTGTGTGAGACCCAGTCATGCATTTTCATTTGACACATAACCAGCTATAGACAAAGGGAGGAAAAACTAGAGCAATTAAGCAACAGAAATTTATCAAGGAAAAGTAGAAGCTTTCTAGAAGGCTTTCTTTCTAGAAAGAAGAGGTGGGTTGCGAGTTCATCCAATCTCAGAGCAGGGAAACTCTAGGGACCACCATTTCTGGGACAGAAGCCCCAGAATTTCACAAGGGGAATATTTCCACAAAGGTGAAGTGGTTTTGAGCAGTTTCTTCAGTGGACTAAGCACAAGCCTGCTTCTGTTTGACGTGAAGGTAACGTGCCCTTTTTTTCCCCTCTCTCTCTTGCTGTCTTTTCCTTAAGCAAATTGAATAATTACGGGGGGGGGGGGGGAAATTAAAGAGAAAACAAACAAAAAAACTGCACGCTTCATTTATGTTTAATATCCAAGATTGAACTCTTAAGCTTGTGGGAAGTATGAAAACTCTCTCAAGCTTTTGAGGACTCTGTGCCCTGGATGCCAACTGCTGACTACTCCAAGTTGGCATTTATGATCCTGCTGCTCCTATACACAAACACTGAATTTCTCCTGCATGCCCAGTGCCCCCTTTGGTATTGCCAAAGTATTTCTTCTGTCCTACAGCTATCATAAGCAATAGATACAATTTTCTATAGTTTCTTCAATGGCTGCTAAGACAGTTGTAGAGCCAAAAGCAGGTTGGGAGAGGATGAAATAAATTTTGGATTAAATTATATCAAGACAGAGAAGCCCTTTGCGTCTTCACAGATGAGATGGTGTCAATAAGATACAAGGACCTGCAGAAATAAGGCTGGAAAGAAAGCAGAGACAAAGAGTTGCTGGGCAGAAATTAGTGGTATTGATGATTTGTGGAAAGATGGGAGAGAGGGCTTGGAAGCAAGGGGTGGATAAGCTGAACTGAGGGGCAAAGACAGAGGTACATAGAAGGAAAGATTTAATTACAGTTAAAGACAGTAGAGTTGGTGATAAAGAAATAGAAAAAAAAATGCTGTCATGACGAACAGAAAAAGGTGAGCAGGAAAATATGTTGAAAGAAGAAAATGAAAATATTTCATGTTATTTGGGAATATCTTGTAGATTCTAAGCAATGAGTCGATGGTGGTGCACATTTCAGAAAACTGAGAAGGAAAAAACAATGAAACGGCAAAGTAAAAAGAAGGAAAGCTTAAAGAGATATTATTTAAGGTTTATTTCAGAGCTTACTTAAAGTTTTTTACCCACATAGCTTCTGGTGAAATGACCAGGAGTGAAATAGCTAAGATCACTGGTTGGCTTTCAAAATGTTAATGTTAGAATTTATTTTGTAGAAATGTTAGATATTATATTACTGTTATGCAATAATATTTAATCACTACTGGCAAAATGTGCAAACTTGTTTCTATATAAGTTACAAATATTAGTGAGCATGAAGAAATATAATGGTCCAGTTCCAAATAAATACAGATCAACACAGATGGTTCTATGGCTTGTCTAAAACCAAAAGGGAAATAGGCTAAAAGGATTATTTATTTTTAACACAAATGCCGTGTTTGTTTGGGTTCTTCTTTATTCTGAAGTTTAGTGCTGTTGAGATAAGATAATTCTGTGTTTTGAGAAAGGAGTGGTTTAGGTGAGGAAATGCCTCCACTTCACATTGGACTTTTAGAAGGTCACACCTGTGTTTGAGACCCCAGTGTTGGGGTAGCTCCAGCATCCAAAGACAGTGTCAGGATTTATGACAGGACAAAACATCCTGAGTACAGCTAGGGTGATGAACTCTTTTGAACCAGACTATAAGAACGACTAAGTGGTGCTTTGGAGCTGTAAGATCTTTTGAAGATGCGATTCCCATTCCAGGCACTGGACATTAGGAAATACAGTTCTACTCTCTTAAAATTGCAGCTGTTCTTCTAAGTCCATTTTAATTATAGCTGTTATTACCTATTGAAAGGAGCAACATGAAATATGGGGCAACAGATCAATTCTTCACCCAAAGGCTATCTGTTATAAAGGTGTACCTGTGATCCTGTGTGTATGGCTACGTACCACTCTCTAAAACATAGATCTTAGCCCCATTGAGGTGACTCAGATTCTTCTCCCCTTAAAATCATGATCTTTTGTGAGAGAGAATTTTCCTTCCTACCTATAAGGATTTGAGGGAGAAGGTGTTGAACCCTCCAGCTGACGAAGCAGGATAATCTGCAGTAATATCTACTAATTTAATCTATTTTTTCCATTTCATCATCTTCACATCTGAAGCCTTTCCTGGCTTCTCGTGACCACTTACCCCAGAGTATTTGTGCCATACAGTGATAAAAGGGGAAGCTGAAGAGCCAAAATCCTTACCATAAATGGGCTACAATTGTGCATATTCCTGCCCTGTACAATGAAAATCAGCTTGTTCATTTACGTGCTGATGGAGGCTTCTGTGCAATATCATTTACAGCCGTGTTGTCTTTGTAGATGCCTTCTACGATGTGAGAACACTGATGAGTGGAGGGGGAAGGGGCTGACCTTCCACTTACCATATGGAAAACATCTATAGCAGGCAATCATAGCTCTCTCTAAAGAAATGTGTTGCAGTTTCATAGTTTCTTCAAAGTGATACGTAGACAAAAGGTATTAACTTGAATTTTTACCAGGGTTGACTGTCCCAGCCTCTAGAGCCATTTACCGTAATACCAAAGTACTCTTTTAAATGAGACAGGCAGTAATGTTTTACACTGTCTCACACAAAAAGAATGTAACATCAACTGGAAAAGTATAGAGTAGTCAAAGTGCTCCAAAAATAAAACAAAAGAAGCAGTATCGTGCCTTTCTATTGTGGCCCCTTAACTCTAGTCCTCTGAGAACAGTGCTGATTGATGTCGGGTGATGCAACCTAAAAATTAATGTCAATTACCCCAAACAAAATGCACATAAGTGACGTTAAGGGTCTGATTTCAGTCCACAACAGCCAGGAAATTCAAAGCTACTGGAGAGACGAAAACCTGGATTTGACATTCCCATCTTACCAACAGCCGTTCTGCTGGGTGGGGGAAGGGGAGAAACAAAGGAAAAGGGAGTTACACCATCACAATAAATAATGTGACTGGGACAACACACTCTCTCTTTGCTGGAGTCTGGATCCACTGGGTCCCATTAGCCCTAAGACCAGGAACTGCAATGTGTGCGCTGGCTTTGGGGCTCAGGAACTCCCCTACCACCTTTCTGCTATTTTTTCTTCTCTTCATATAAACTCTTGTATTCCTTTAGTAACAATAACGTTTAAGGAGGCCCAAGGAACTCTTCATTTACAGTAGTTCCTTGCTGTCCTGGTGTTTCAGTGGGAGGTGGGGGTGTTGCTGTCAGCGTGGCGAGCGCGTGTTGCGTGTTTGATGCCGTAATTGCGCATCCAGGCGGGATCAGCCCCGCACCCTGTGAGAGATGAACACGCAGTAATCGAGCTGTTCTGGTGTCAGCACGCACACAAATCAAAATGCTCTGACATCAAAGGCTTCTGAAAAAAACTTCCATACAGGATTTAAATATTCCTCGAAGTTATTAAAAAAATATGGGCTGCGATATCATGAAAAGCCCTTGATGGAGTTACACACGGGTAATCCATCTCCCCAGTCTGAAGCCTGTGTTTAATGACTGAACAATGGCAATCAGCCAGGAGAATCTCATGGCCAGTTGGTTTTCAGACAAGTATCAGTTTTATAGGTGTTCATATAAATGTGTGTCTTCTGTAAAACTGCATACAAAAGAAAAAGATGAGATGTGGTCCTGAAGGAGAGAGAATTCCATGTGATGGGTCAGGCCTCTGAGGTATTATTAATGGCATTGGTCTGTCCTTGCCTGTAGCATTTCAAAATAAGTTGCATTTAAGTAAAGTGTGCCATAGCAATTTCTGTAAGTGGGTGTATGAAGAGGGAGTATAGTGTAATGGTTCACAGTCCACCTACTTCTTTTCTTCACAAAGTAAATGTTTTTGTCCCCATCCACACGCTGATCAATCAGAAACAACCAAAAGTTATTTTTAGTCAGTTCTAGGAAGGACATTTTGGAATTCTGCTATTCTCAGCAACTTGGCTTATTTTGCCAAGACATTAGGCAGGTAAGGAATAGATGAACAGAAGGACATTTGGAAAGATTATACATAGCTTGAGCCACATGTTAGAGAGACTAGAAGTCCACTTTGCCTTGTTAACCAGCTCTTCCAACATACGAATGTGGATATAATGTCATTTAAAAAGTAGAATGTAAACAAAAGCTCAGCTTTTCTTGGGATCCCAAGCTTCAAGGTACATCCTTGCAGCTCATTACTTGCCAGAAGCTCTTTGGAGGTGCAACAAGGGCTCTTTTCTGTACAGGCTGCCTTAGGCAGGGGCCAGAAAGGCTTTGAGCAGTCTTCACAAGCTGGCCAATGTGCCATTAACTCTTTTAGTGCTCCTTAGACCCCTGTCTAAATATGTGAAGGAGTCTGTCCTGCAGGTAGCCACTGTTAGGAGCTGCTGGAGAGAGACCCAGCTCCTGGGGCAGCAGGACCAGTCCCTCCAAGGAGTGGTGACAGGGAGGAGAGTGCCCTCTTGGCGTGTCCCCACTTACTTGTCTACATGAAGCCACCCACAGTTGAGCTCTTCATATGCTCAGCATGTTTCAGCATTGAGATCCTAATTGCAGGCCACCAGGAGACAGTGAGCAGGGCCACAATCACACAGACCAAGTCAAGGGATCTGGTATTGTTCACAGATGACCAGATATTCCTGTTATAAAATGTTGTTCATCTCTTATTCTCTTTGCATATACTGAAGAAATCTGTTCTTCATACTATTTTTTTTTCCCCACATCCTCATACTTAGATCTTGTTTGAATGGGATAAACGTGTCATTGCTTTGACATGACTGGCCAAAATACTCAAATGGCTTGTTATTTAAGAGAGGAGCATCTTTCTGTGATTGTCACCAATCACAAGTAAAGTGTTAACTCTTCAAAGGAATTAACTTCTCTGCCTTATAGTTTTTACAGGCACATTGCATTCTTTGCATAAGGAGTAGGACATCCTGCATATAATTAAAGAATAACCTGTAATTGTCTAAATGATAAATGCTTCCAGTCATCCAAAATTAAATAACTGGATCAGTATATGCCTGGATTAAAGTTCAAATTAGGGATGGAGCTTTGTTTTGAAGGATACGGGCATTTGGACCATTGTTTAAGTGTGGATTTGATCCTGGTCTTCCAAAGTTCAGGAGGAACCAGAACACATATGTAGATTTGGGGCTATTTCTAATATAAATATCATAAAACCTGGTAGTGTATAATAATTTGTTCTGCTGCTAAAATATTGTTTTAACTGGTTCAACTGCCTCAGCACTTGGATCTTTTCTTCAACGTGTTGCAGAAGTACACGTGAAAGATCGATTGGATGCCATTCTGCAGCCTAATCCTAGGTAATATATTCAGTTTTACCTGAGAGAAAGGTCCAAATACATGTTCTTCTGTTTTTAATCAGACTAACTACAATTGATTCAACTTTTGCCTGAATAAGGAGTGAATAAAAACTGAGCGAGAGCCTCAAGATTTGGCTCTCATTCATTAACCTCAGGGCAGGCTTCATTTTGTATGATTTTTAAGCTATTAAAATGTTGGTTGGCTTCCATTTGAGCTCAAATTCCTAATATCACCAAATAATTATGTGTAGATGATGAAATGAAAAAACAGGCATGGAGTCTCCAAACGCGCATTTCAGTCTGGGTGGCTGAAGTGGCTCATAACATTCAATGCATGAAAATGGGGTGGATTGAATAAATTAGCAGAATCACAAAAGGAAACCACTATAGGAAATAGTTTTACACGTGTAATCACTGAAATACTCTAGTGAATGTGTCAATCTGTACTAAATAAATATATTTGTTTATAGACATGCTCTGTATTAGCTTCCACTCTTTCACAGCACTTTGCCAAACAAAATCCCACTAGAAGTAGGATGTTCGCACCCGAGTAGGAGTTTCTTGGATAAATATTTTTTCTATATTGAGACCAAAACCACTTCTACAAATTTCAGACTTTGATTGAAATAGTATATTTCTTTTGCCTTTTTTTTTTCACCTTTTTTTTCCCTCCCCTTCCCATCTCCTCCACTGGCAAGCACTGATGCATTACCTTAGTTCCTCTTACCTCCCACCGCTGCAGACAGAGTGTGTCAGTCAGCCAGGAGCACGGTGAGAAGTGGCCTCACCCAAATGCCACCACCACCAGCAAGGGGCCTCGGAGCCTGAGAAATTTCCTCTGTTTACTCACTCTCGGCCCCGCGTTGTTGTTTGGGTTCTCATTCCCCTGGTGAAATGCTTGGTGGAATCGAAGGGAGACTGGAGATGCTCTGCCCTCTGCAGAGAGCATTCACAGGATATTTTCAGGGGGTGGGGGGAGAAAAGTCTGTTGCCAAATGTCATCAGACACTCCCTTTCACTGCCATTTCAACCGTTTGAAGTAAAGAATGAAGGTGAGCTGTCTTGTTTTGCCCAAATTATTTATTTCAAAGTAATACCCACTCCTCCTATCCAATAACCACCAATTTCAGCATCCATTTCTGTACAGCTGGTATGTTAGCCATTACAATGGAAGATATACTGTAATGAAAACAATAATTATGGAGCAGCATGCAGTGTTTTCAAAATGCCATGTATTAGCTCTGTAATCAAGCAATCCTCAAAAAGGTTTGCAGTGAGTGATAGTATTTCTGTTTTGAAGGCAGGGGAAATTGAAACACGGAGACATTAAGTGGTTTGTCTGAGGCCACACAGCGAGTAAGTGTCAGAGCTGGGAGCAGAGCCCAGCCCTGGCTCCTGCCCTTGTACTCAGACGACTTTACCACACTATATTGTTTCCAAATAAATTCACTAAAAATCATATGCTGAGCTTGTGAGCAGTAGTGACATGGAGGGGGAATTTAACCTCTTCTGTCACTTCCTACAGAAAAAAAAACCTGAGCCACTATAGCGGTGGAAGGAAACCTTAAAAAGTCAAGAAAAGGCATCCTTGGAGAGAGGGAGCCATCCAGGTTATTTCATGCTGAATTACTCTCAGGTTGAAGGAGGTTTTTATTACTAGTGGTATGTTTTCACATGGGGGTGCTGTGACTGTACCATGCCCTGAGTTACAAACCAGAGGTTTCAGCATCTAACTGTACCTAAAGTCCTTTCTTTGTATGTCTCAAGGCTTCTGGCTTTAACTTCTCAGATATAAGAAAGTTGCCCGCAGATATTATTGCTGCCATGCAGCCAGAGCAGCAAGTTAACACACATCACAAGAAGAGATGTTGGTCTCTGAGCAACTCCAAGTGTTTTGACCAGTGTGATGTAAGATGGTAATCTTATGAGTGAACTAATTGTGGTGCTCATGAGGAGATCAGGGATGCTTAGGAAGGACTGCATTGCCATTGCAGTGGGGGGACTAAACTTTCCCAGTCACACTGGGCTCCAACAGGTCCTATCCATCAAGACCTGGTGCTTCATGGAGACCTGCTGTGTGCTTTGCCAGTAGCATGTCATGGGCAGGCAGTTGTGGGCCATTAGACCCATGGCAACAGTAACTTGCTGGGTTTTGGCTTCCTCTGCAGGAGAAGCAGCCTGCAGTCCAAGGGAGGGTGGTGGTAGAGCCCAGCTACAGGTTTTGCAGCCTGGGGGAAGAAATTCCTCTCTCTGACTGTGAATGGAGAGCAGCCTGTGGTTGAAGCAGGGCTCAGAAGAGGAATTTCTATCGGTGTGCTAATCAGCATCGCATTTTCTCTGACAATTAAAAAGGGTTTTTGCTCTCAGACAACTAAAACCTATTAAAGTTGGTGGCGGTGTTGGGAAGAACTTTGCAAAAATATGTTTGTTTTGCAAAGCTGGCTGCCAAGTATTGTTTTATAGTTCCATTTTTTCCTTCTTTCTCCACTGTTTACAGTACTCTCTGAGAAACTTTAAATGATCTCTCTCTCCCTACCAATTTTGTTCTTTTTTCTTTTGGCAGATGTTGGTACCCCACTCCCACACCCCACTTCTTGCTGCAACAGAAGCCATGATCCTTTTGCCTTGTTTTTCTTTCTTATAATACCAGCCCAGCCCTGAGAACAGTGTTAGCCAGTTAACTACAGCATCACAAATTCGGCCAAATGAGCTGAATAGCAGTACAAGCCCCACATTCTGTTCTCCTTCCACTGGTGGCATTGCGTGAGGTGGCTGAGAAATACATTTGGTCCTTTTTTTTTTTTTTCAAAGATCCTATGTTTCCATCAGCCTTGGGTACGTTCTTATTCCCAGTAGCAGAGAATAAAAATAAAAAACTTGAGATCTAGACTATGTCCTTTAACAGACTTGGATGATATATCCTGGATATATCTTGTTCCTGGACGCAGCAACAGAGTTTTATGTGATTATTGAAAAAGTTTACACCATTGGCAGATAAAAGGTAAGCCAAAGCCCAGAACTGCCTTCGTTGGAAAGCATTTTATTACAAGTTGTTGAAGGGTGATTTACTGAAGCAGTGCTTTTATCAGCGTGTGATGTTTGTGGTCACCTACATGAACAGTGCTGGTGATCTCAGCCCCTTTCTTGGAGGGCAGGTACAGTGTGGAAACTGCTGCTGTCGTCTCACTGGATGGCTGAAGACTCAGGGAACAGACCTGAGGAAAATAAAATTGGTTTTTTGGTGTTTCTTACAGCCAGATGCAGTTTCTCAGGGACTAGCCTGAGCACAAATATGGTCCCCAGAGGGACCATTACTGTATGGATGAATGGATGCTGTAGCTTTCAACACCTCTGAAAGTCTGACCCCATCATAAATGAAATCCATGAGATTTCATGATTACAGCAGGGCAGGTTGTCCAGAGCATCGTAAGAGTTTGTAATCTCCTAAACCTGGTTGTTCATAGAGATAGACTTGGTATTTGGTATTCATTATTGACCATGTACTAGGTATCCTAGACATAAAACCTTCCCTTACCCTCTGAGTAATACCAGACATCTGTGCTTTGGCTACTGATTAAAGATGGGTTTGTAGAATTAGAGCCTTCAGTGCTATTGTTTAAAATTGGAGAGAGAATTATCCAATGCACTTTTAATAAGGAGAGTTTCTATCCACACAAATTTATTTAAACTTAAACAGAAGCAACCAATTCTAAACAACATATGGATTTTCTTTTTTTAAACAATGTTGCTTATACTTTGCCTCCTAAACTAATTATTATTTTAATCTCTAAATAAGCTGACACTTCTTTGCATGTGGTTTGTCTATGCAGGCTGGGAAAAATTAGAGGAGTAACCTTTTAATCACAGGGATTTTTAATGTAGATGTCTTTATGTACAAAGAGCTATGAATCTATCCAGTATGACTTGTTTGATATTCTGGTGGGCTAATGAAATTTCAAAGTTAACATTCCCCAAGTAAAATGGAAAGAAGACACAGGGAGAAAAGGAACAGATTTAAAATTAGAGAATCTTTGTGGTTTATGGGTTCCAGGTTATTTGGAATGGAATGAAAGTTAATGCTACATCCTTTTTTCCATCCTGCCAGCCAGTGTCTGATCCAAGAATGTCTCTTATTTAAAGGGCAGGGCTCCCTCCACTGTTCTTAAATAAAGACTTTCACTGTCTGAGATCCAATCCTCCCTGATTTTGACAGTACATTGTAAGACTGCATGAAGAGAATTGTTTAATGAAAAGAAGTTTTGCATATGATTCCCCTATCATAAGCTGCTTCAGGTCATATGGTTCAATTTACATTTATGCAAATATCAGAGAGCAGAGTAAAATTATCAAAGGAGGAAAGGACCGTGGCATGTCACAAACAAGATGTGCCTATTTGTATTTATGTTTGCTAATGAAGTTCAGCCAGGACTTGCTCTTTGATTTTGATGTCTGTCTGCCATTCCACTTTATGCATTGTAATTAAACCTCTTGCCCACACACATACAAGAGGACATGGAGAAAGGGAGGCTTCAAGTTTGAAAAATGCTGTTCTGTAACTTGCTTATACAGGACCTATAAATTCAGGATTTATCATCTCTAAGTGATACAACAGACCTGTGGTATGACATTGTGCCACAGCTTTAAAGCAAGCAGAACTTCAGACTCAAACCAATGGAGGATTTGGCCCAATAAACTTGAGTGTCTGGGATGCCCGTTGGAGATGTTTTCCCCTAGACTTTCCAGATTTTATCCCAAATAAGAATTAAACATCGTCCCACTCAAAAATCACAGCTGTTTCTTTCTCTTGCCAAAATTATTCTTTCTCACCATGCTACAGCTGTGAAATTATGCATTAGTGTCAACTGTTAACTGGAAACCATTTCTGCTAGGATGCCTGTTCAATCTTAGTTTCTGCCTGTCTTAGTTTCTAATCTGAGTGAGGAATACTCACATCTTCAGGTGTGGCTGGAACTTGTTTTTGTAAATCATAGCTTCAATATATCTTGTGTTAATAAATGCTTGATTATCTGCCCCTAAATTAATCCTATGAGCTCTTCAGTAAACTGTTCCATTTTATGTGACCTACTGTGGAGACAGGAGCTTTGCTCTCCTTCTCATGGAGTGGTTCTTTATCATCATAACATGCTACCTTGGGCTACCACTACAGGAGTGATGTAGGACCAAAAAATAGAGTAGAGAATGGATGATTTTTCTTGAAATTTGAGGAGTTACTTGACCAAGACCTCTCATTCCAGGTTGTCTTTTTAAGCTGTTAGTTCTCCCTTCTTTCACCAAACTAAGGGAGGGCAAAGCATGATCTTGCTTTTAGGTGACTGAGAGCAGTGAACACTGCTCATCTTTTCTGCTTCATTATGCCTCCTTTCAGACTGTTGGGAAAAAAAAAAAAAAAAGAAAAGAAAACCTACCTTAATTTCTTAAATAATGACAGCATTCCCAGAAAATATTTTTATATCATAATTCAGCGTGCTTTGGTAACTTGGAAGAGCAACAGTTTCAAGGTAGGGTTCCTATACTGCAGGCAAACAGAGCATACCTGAGAAGCCATGAGAAGGTTCTTCATGTGTTTCCTAGGTGGGCTGGTGTCAGGACTGGGAAGTAGAGGACTGCATAGCAAAATCATCATGCCTCTCCCCAAATGGGAGGAAGTGGCAAGAGTGGACTGGGCAAGATGAAGGTTGTGCACTTTGGTGCAGCCTGCTTGGTCTGTGGTTGAAGATGGCAACAATCTGTCCTTTCACCTTTATGAAGAGAAGGGGATACAAGATCTTGCCATATGGTAGAAAGGAGCAAGAAGAATTTCTGTGAGAGCTACATTGGCCAGCTAAGGTTATATCAACTTTTTAGAGCATGAAATCCATTCTGGGAATGTGAACTGTGTAATTTATGCCAAGCTAGGTGATTTCCTGTGTCTAAAAGGTGGTCTCTTGACCACCCACGCACACAAAGGGTACAGTAACAGGCTGATGGATGTTCAACCATGGCACACAGTCAGCCCACAGCGGGAAAAATCAAAGCACAGGCTGGTAGACAGTAAATTTTGAGAGAGAGTACACAAAAACTTTGCATGCAGTGGATTGTTCAAAAAAAGGGCTCCAGGAGTGGCCATGGTCTTCTGTTATCTCCTAACATTGGGCTGTAAGAAGACATACCCAGCAAAATGGATACAGCTATGGCTCGCCATTTTAATCCCACATCAAGAGTCTGCATCATCCTCTATCTGTAATTCTGAGCCAAATAATCAGATTTTTTTTTTAAAATAAATTGGATACTGCCAAAACGGCATGAAGTACCCAAAAGTGTCATCCAAACCCTCTATGTTATATCAAACCACATTAAATGTCTGCCACATACATAGAAAGTCTCTCTTGCAAGGCCACATACATATGCAAGTTTTATAGAAAACATCTTGCTGTTTCTCTTCACAATTCTTGGCATCTAACTATGTGTCTTTTAGTATCACAAATTCAGCTGTATGTATCTTAAAGATATATGGTAGAACTTAGAACTATGGGGTGACTGTAAAATAGATTTGCTATACATAAAAGCATTTTGGAGGTTAACCTTTATTATCTAGTAATGCATCAAAATAAGAATGAAGTGTTATCTTGCTATGGAATGGGATGAATCAAACTCCCTCCTCTGAAATACTGATTTTCAAAACAGTTACCTTTAAGCTGAGGTTGAAGGTAAAGATTGTTTCTGGGTAAAATGCTTCAATTTATGGCTAAATTCTGTAATAAAATATGCATATATCAGAATCACTTTCTCTGGCTTGGGAGGGAAAAATGTGTTGTTTTCATTATTGCTGAACTTCAAAATGGCTTAAGGAATTTTGTTGGTCCTTTCCAAAGAAATTGAACTTTAGGCAGAGATTAAAGCAGAGGAAATTTCAGCCCAAGGGCAAATGTTTCAGAAAGTTTAAAGTATGTGAAACAGGGAGTTAAGTAGGAAATAGTTTTCAATCCTAACTATAGCCACACTAGTTATAATATATGGCTAAATATAGACTGGTGGGTGTGTCCAGCTTTCTGAAGGTGTTACCCTCCCTCCTCTGAAACTTGCTTCTAAAATGACCTTTTCAGGGATATAACTAACCATATAATATTGCCCATGTTGGAAAATGTTAAACTTCATTATTTCCCAGGTGAGCTCAGCCAAGCCCAACTCTGCTTTGCAACCGAAATTCCTTTCGCAAAGTCGAACCTTTTTATCTTTCATGTGGCTCCAACTTTCTACTGGGGTTCATTTATCTTCAAGCAAACTGCACAATAGCCCTGAATATATTTTAAGTGTTGAAGGTTGTCAGTTGGGTTATAAAGCTCTGTAAAAATATTGGGGTCAAGGAGCTAGAAACATTCCTTTTGCAGTGACTTCAAAATGCCATAATGGTTTGGGCAAGCTGCAGATCCAGACTCCCTTGGACTTGCTGCATGTGGTTGTGGGAATATATTGGATCCTTTCAAAATTATTGGCTAGTCTGTTTTTGTGCATTTCATGTTTGGGTATAGAGTCTTTGGATTTGTTTTTCGTTTTGTTTGTGGTGATACTGTCATGTCTGATGACTGGCTATGTATCCCAGAGCTAATACTCTGCTTTTTGACTTCTGTAAATGTCTCTCTGAATACATGCTTGCTGCTTTTGAAATTATTTCCTTAAAGTTCAATATAAATACTATTTATATACCAAGCTGTTTGAGGCTATCCTTTGCTCTTCATGATACTCTTCTAGTTTTAAGAGAGGAGAAGTTGATCTCGCTGAAAGTAATTAGGAGATTGGTAGAGCCACTAAAAACAGTAGTTCCATATGGAACTTCATAAATGCTTGAACTTGAGAGGTACAAAATAAATCTGACAAAGGACTAACTGTAATGAAGTAGATTATATTTTCATTTTCAAAACTGAATGACTGCTGAAGGTGAACCAAATAAAGCAAAAGTATTTAAACTGCTTTCCTTTTGGAAGATAGCATTAATATCACACACACACAAAAAGTAATACATTTTTAAACAGAGAACATCCCCTTAAAATATAGGGTTTCCAGTGTGCCTGGTGTAAAAAGGCATAGTTTCCTATATTGATTCAGAAAAGGATGTTAAAAATGCATGAAAGGTATTTTAGTGTGTGTGTCCTTTGACAGTGTCACAGGATCTTTTCAGGTTATTTTCTCCATATTTTAACTCTTGTACTTCTTTACCATTGGAAGCACTTGATCCCAGGTTACAATATATGGGATACATTGTAACTGTTGCAATAGGACAAGGGGAAACCATTTTAAACTGAAAGAGGGTAGATTTTGACTAGATATAAGGGAAGAAATTTTTTACAATGAGGGTGTTGAGCCCCTGGCCCAGGTTGCCCAGAGAGTGGTCAATACCCCATCCCTGGAACCATCCCAGGTGAGGTTGGATGGGGCTCTGAGCAACCTGCTCTAGCTGCAGATGTCCCTGCTCAGTGCAGGGGGGGTTGGACTAGATGACCTTGAAAGGGCCCTTCCAACCCAAACCAGTCTACATTCTATGGTCCTATGATATCAAATTATTTTGTACTGACCAGAGGGTCTTTAAGATTAATTTGGTTTTGGGGAGTGGGGCTAATACCCGTGTCTGCTTACACAGCTTTGGACTCAGACTATAACTTTGGTTTGGAAAACTGTAATTATTCAATAGTTTATAGGCTATTAAGATAGGTTAGAAATTATTCTTGAACATAGTGAATAGGGAACACATGCCTATAAAGGACAAACAGATTCAGCATAATACTGTATTTTTGGCCTCATCTATTTTGCAGGCAATTAACAAAATAGGACATTACACTTTTGCATATCTCTCGCTCTCCTGAAATAGAGTCACTAACCACTTGTTAACCACACTGATTTTTTAATAGACAGAGTGGTTGCTTATAGCTTCCCCACCAGAAATGTTCAGATTAAGCACACTATTAGATTGCAGCCAGAATAGTCTACAAAACAGGAAGAAAGCCCTGCCTTTCTCCCTGCCTTCTTCCCTTGTTTAAGTTGATGTGATAATTCATTACAGATTTTCTCTTTCTTTGACAGAGTGCCTACCGCAGGAATGGGATGACTTTTCTCGCCTGCTAATGTGGATGTGGCTGCAGCAACAGGAAAGACAGTGTTATATTAAGGTGATTTTCTTTTCCCCTCCGTGGAAGGAAAAAAAATACGAGCTCCAACGTCTCTGTATACCAGTGAGTGGGCTGGTTTGTTGTGACTATCTGCTGACTGACTCTGTCTCTTTTTCCAGCCCCCTCAATCGTTATTCTTGTTTACTAGCTGGAACATTTAGCTAATTAATGGCAGGATGTTTGGGATAGCGTGTAGGTGGACAAGAATACAGATCAGACAATGCTGAAGCTTGCAGGGGACTTGCTGCTGTCAGCCTCTTCCTGAAATGCGATGTCATTTTTATTTAAGTGTTTGGAAGTCTGTGTCTCCTCCTAGAGAGGTTTAGTTTTTGGGTTTTTTTGTAAAGCAGGATGGGGCAGAAAGAGGCCAGAGATAGACTGGGTTCTATAGGTTTATGTAGGTTCTATAGGTTTTCCTTATGATTTTTACAAAAAGAAAAACTGTTTTCTACTCTTTTCCACTGGTTTCTCACAACGAATTTTTAAGTGTTCAAACAGCGTAACCCAGTTTAATCCAGTGAGGAGCTTTTTGCTAACAGTAATAACAAGTTCAGATCCAAAGTTATTCAGAAAACAGTTCAGGTAAATTGTACTTCACTAGTTAGAGACTTGTCTTTTTGCAGCCCCAAGGACAGACGAAGTGGTCAGCCCCAGATGCTCAATATTTACATGTCCTAAGGCTTGAGCCGTCACTCTCATATCAAGGAAAATTCTTGCAGTGATTTGGCACTGGATTGGGCCCCTGTTCAGAAAAATACATCCTAAAGTATTTAAATAACTGTGTCTGTCTCAGTGGTTCTAGGCAAGGGCTTAACATTATGTACCAGCTCAGCGTTTGCTGCAGGAAGCAGATGTTGTCTCTGTTGTTGACAAAGGCAGCATTACTGTTGGATTTGGTTAAAGAAGAAATGGGCTCTTTTTTTTTTTTCCCCTTTTTTTTTTTTATATATTTTAGTTCACGTTGTTTGTTTTCGGATTTATTTTTCAAATCTCAGTCCCTCCCTCTATGCTTCTTCCTGTCCCCTGCTCCTCCAGCTTTTGCTGGCCTCACAAACACATTCATTTCTTCCCATAAAAACTGTACAAATATAGAGCTAACCGCGATGATGCTTGACCAGAGAAAAGGGCTCAGGCTTCAGCCCGTCATCAGGATCTACAGGCATGTACAGCTTGTGTCCCTGTGGTACCCCCGTGGCCACGGGGTCTGCTTCAGCTGCTCTTAGCCCAGGCTTGAAATCTAACTTAAACCTCAAATTAAGACAGAGCGCTCAAGGGATCGAGTGGAGATCAGCAAAATACCACTTTTATATAGTGCAGCCGTCCTCCTCTTTTGTGCTTAGTATGTGAGGTCTTCATTTTTCCTCCCACTGTATGCTCTTGTGGTCATTTGTAAGTGATTTTGTTGCCCTGCTTTTCCTGGACCTGCTTGTAAAAACTTAAAAAAAAAAAAAACCAACCAAACATATATTTTTTAAATAAACGGAAAAATGTCTCTTCTCTTTGCAATATTTTAAAAGTGAACTTTGTACATCAAATATTGCTGCTATTGATAAATTGCTTTTTTTTTCTTTTCCCTACTTAACGCTTCTGTTTTCTGGAATTAATCTGTGTGTAAAGGACTAAAATTAATGCCTACAACGCCGTGTATTAAACGAGGGGGTGAAGTTTTCTGATGTTCCATCTGTGTTTCTTGAAATATATGATTAAACTTTTCTTTTTATCATCGCCGTTATTTTTGTTGGCGTCCTTAATCATGGAAAATTATATGCTTTCTGTAAACATCCAGACTTTTTAAAAGGACACCAGCATTTATTGTATTCGGTTTCGATCTGCAGGGACGTAGACAGAAGAAACCATTTCAGGCACTGGGTACTGGAATCAAAATTCTTTCCGTAGCTGTATCTCTCCCAGATTTCACATTTTAAAATATGCATAAGCAGGAAAAATACTGGCACTTATTTTTTACTAGTCTACTTAAAGTCCCAGAGAATGAAGACTCAACATACATTTCTCTCAGAAATATGACAGATCATGTTTTTGTTGGTCTGCTGTATGTTTGTCTATCTTGAACAGTCTGACAGGCAATTATTTATAAAATCTGGGTTTGCCCAGTAAACCCATATAATAACCTTTCACTTCTCTACACAAGTCAGTGAGCCGAATTTAGAGTGAAACAAGGTAGGTTATGTCTCCCTATCTTGGACTAACCTAGTTTATTCTTATTTTGGGAAGTAACTGCTTTTTTTTCACCTCATCTTCATTTTTTCTTTAACTCAGTTTAAAACAAGAACAAGCCCACTAGGACTCTTGCTGCTTGTGGAGAGTGTGTTAGCACCACTTTACGTGCTGCAGAAGCAGAGATATAGGTTTAAACTAGTACTACACATTTTATGTTAAACATTTTTCTTTATTATATGGATAAAAATCAGTTTGAGATTCAGTTAACGGCTGCGTATAAAAGGCTTTTTTCTTCTGTAATTTTAACTTGCAAATTGTTTTGGTTCTTAGCAAGGATCTGTAGTAACTAAGTCAGGTTATGATGATTATTAAACATCTTATTAGTTAGCTGAAGAAGGGGAACAGAACTAATTTCAGGAGGAATAAGACTGCAAGATTTAAAGGATTGTTAAGAGTTTCTCAGGTTATTGTCTGCCTTGCTGTGTGGTTCTGTTGCCCAGTATTTTTTGGTTTCCTTAGTCTCTCCATCCACAAAACAGAGATAATTATTCAGCTTGAAATTTGTCAGAGGTGAGGGAGCCACAATGGAGATTTCTAATTGAGCTTCATTCCATTTCCTGACCTGTTATTCCTCAGGCTTTCTTCAGAGAAAATAAAACCCTTTAAACGGCTCCTCCCTTCATCTGGAGATGGGGACAAGCTGACAATTTTACATATTTCTCTCCATATTTCTCCAGAGACACTCAGGACCTTGCAGAATTTGCCCCCCCTAGGTTTTCAGAGTACACTTCTCTTTATCAGGTGAAGATCTCACCTGGGGGGGGAAGTGTTTCCCAGCACTTCTTGAGTTTAGATGAACCTTAACATTGCATCAACGTTCTGCCATCAGCCGTGTGTAGATCTCATAAAATGTTTTATAGCTTCCCTTCTAGCTCACACAGTATGTTTCATAGTACATAAACACTTCTACTAATAATTTAAGAATGAATAGATAGTGACATTAGTCACAAGCATAACCTTGAGTTGAAACACACAGTTATATGTTGGGGTGTTTTTTTTTTTTTTGGCTGAAGTGAATCATCTTGTCCAAGGTTAGACTTTTTATACCTCTACTATATATCTACAGTGAGCAGCAGTGCAGCTAGGGGAACGTGGTGGTGGCATGCATTAAATCCAGGGGTTTATTCCGAGGGCACAGAGCCAGCACAAAGCAACGGAGCCATCCCTGAAGGAATTTAATGTAAATTTGATGGTTTAAATAAGGCCAGATGCCTTAAAAAATTACTCAGAAAGCTGTACCTTTAATGTAGCTCTTAATGTTGGTTTTTTTTCCTGCTTAAGAAAATGATGTTGCCTTTACTAAATAATAAGAAAAAATAGCTCTCATCTATTGTGAGGAGACAAAAATCAGATACTTTGACTTCTATAAATCGCTGAAATGTTGGCAACTGAAACAAACTTTTAGAAGGCAGATGACTTCAAATTTTAAAGGAAACCTTCATATTTTATTGTAAAAGCCTTTTGATTGTCTAGAGAGCACTCTGAGACACTACATTAATATCCATTCTCAGTAATCAAGCTCCACTATACTTATATACTATTTTTCCTAAATAAGATAAGATTAGTAATGGAAAAGAACTGGAAAGATCAATAAGAAAAAACAAAAACTAAAATTATAATAATACAGTTTCATTTTACATTTTATAGCTGTTTTTTATATTTGTGATTGATCATTCATCTTCATTTCTATCAGACAGAAATATTGGCACGAGTCTTATACCAATATCTATGTGTTTCTGCACTAGTCTTCATCCAGATGCTTTACAGATTTTCTTACTGGTTTTGTGGATGTGATCTGTCAATCTCTGGTACTTGTATGACTTTCATTACTGTAATATCTGAATGCCTCACAGTCTCCCATGTATTTATGCCTGCCACTTTGCTTTGAAATAATAATGTGTTGTTATCTCCATTTCTTCTGAGGCACAGAAAGGCTAAATGACTGGACTGGCTGTGTCTTGGGAACCTGATATGGGTTTCCCTATACAGCAATACTGTCCCAATAACAAAATCATCCAAGAAACAGCAAAAAAAAAAAAAAATGGTATTTCCCAAATCCACACTGATGCTCTGAGTTCTGAGCCATCTTCTCTCAGCAGTGAAAATGAGAAGTGTATCAGAAGACACATAACCCAGCCCTGCAGGTCAGGAGAGAAAGTGGCAAAGCACTAATATCTAATCAGATCTGTGACAGGTATCTGGGGAAGAAGAATGCAGTCACTCAACTTGGATCTAGTCCAGGACTCAATGCTTTAAAACCTTCCAGCTGAAACGTGCCACAGCCACTTAATGACCTCATGCAGAAACATAAATGTTACGTTTCCACCAAAACATGGTCTGTGGGACACTTTCCCTCCTCCACAGCCTGCTGGATTTCTGCATCAGGAATCACCACAAAAAAACCAACAACAACAAAAAAACCCAACCTACTTTGGCAGTGCCAGAGTGTTGTTACCTTGATGTCCTCCCAACCTACCTTTATAGTGCATCAGAGCTGCAAGAAATAGCAGAAGAAACACAATTATGAAACATAAATGCCCTCATTTCCAAACTAAATCATTCTGATTCTTTTAAACAGGCAACAGCTGCGACATATGTTCACAAAGATAAATGGTTAACTTTTAATAAATGAACTGGGTCTGAATCTAATAAGGGTGCAGCTGAAGTGTGGTGGCTCATCTTCAGCCTATAGCTAGACTTGGAAGGAGAGAAGGTATGATACCTGAAGCCATAGCGGGGTTCAGGTAGTCAAGAGTCAATAAAGCAAGTTGGCTCAAACCAGTTCTGTTTAGCTCTCATTTCCATAAGTATTTAATTAATCTCCAAAATAGTAATAATGAAAAAAAAAACCAAACAACCAAGGAAACGATTGCACTTCTTGTACTGACATGATTTCTTCAGATCTTCAAATGAAAGGGCAGCCACTGTGTGTCAAGCCTAGGTGAAAACAACTCTGAAAGATCACTGTAGAAGGAGAAAGAAGGATTTGTGGGAGCAGGGCTCCTGCTGAGCTCTCCCTGATCTCCCTTGTTCAGATCGTTGTGTGTCTGATGATCAGTGCTGAAATCTGCTCTGCATGCACAATTTTTCTTGTAGCTTCAAGTAAATTATTTCAGTAAATTAGACATGATCTGTCTAGTCTTCTCCATGTCACCTTGCCCTTACTTCAGTATTAAAGGCATTTGTATTCCTCTATTCTTCTGTTTTGGAACGTTAGCAACATTTTGCTAGTCCTGTGTTTTCACTGTTGAGCAGACTTTGGTGTAGACAGAACACAAATAGGTTGAAGCAATTATTAAGGGGTGTTTTTAGCACTTGGGAAGGGGTGTCTTGTAAAGTCAGTTTCTCCATGGAAGGTGCTGCTTTTTTTCATCTGCTTGTGGATGGTGGCAGAATTGGTACATGGCTTCTGTAGGGCTTGAACCTGTACAACAAACAGTTGAGGTCAACCTTGAGGTCTCCCTCAAACTCATATGCATCCCACTTGTCTCCTCACTGTGCAAATTAGACGCAAGCCCTAGAGGAAAAACATGACAGATTCTTCCACTGGAAGATCAAGAACCACAACACTGAATATTCTAAGGCAAGACAAAATAAAATAACATTGGACTCAGCTACATGTCACTTGAGATTTATTTTTTTTTTCTCCTATTTGACAGTTACTTCATGATTATTTCCACAATTTGGTTATCAGAACTTTGTCCTCCTACATTTGGCAGTGAAATTAGTTAAGAATAGTTATTTCTCGCTCCCTCAAACTCATATGCATCCCACTTGTCTCCTCACTGTGCAAATTAGACGCAAGCCCTAGAGGAAAAACATGACAGATTCTTCCACTGGAAGATCAAGAACCACAACACTGAATATTCTAAGGCAAGACAAAATAAAATAACATTGGACTCAGCTACATGTCACTTGAGATTTATTTTTTTTTTCTCCTATTTGACAGTTACTTCATTATTATTTCCACACTTTGGTTATCAGAACTTTGTCCTCAACTATTAACTAATTTCACTGCCAAATGTATATTTCTCGTCTATGGTCAGGTTTCAGAGCAGATACAGAGGTAAACAGCTCTCTGTCTTTCTGCAGCTGTTGTTTTTGACTAGTGGGTTAAGAACCTTTCACATTTTCAGGGCAAAAGTATGTTGGAGCAGAATCTGAGTCGGTTACTTTTATTCACAGTACCCAAATAGGTGTAGCCATCTAAGCTAGTCCACCTTGCTCTGCTCATGTCTCTAGAAGAGAGAGTGTATGAACACTGTCCCTACAACAAAATCATCCAAGAAATAGCCAAAGTTCCATCCACATGTGGGTTAAGAGGAGCAGTATGAAGATTATTCCACCAGGACTCTAGAGTTTAAATATCTGTTAGTGTCTATCCCGTTAAACCTTTTTGGAGAGGTGTCTATGAAGCAGAGGACTGTATCCTCCTGTCTGTGGATGGGGCTTATGGAGGAAATTAATGTTACCTTGGGGTCAGATATACGCTAGTGTCAAACTGAATGAGAAGAAGGAAGGTTTGGCTGTAGACTGTGAGAGGAGGTGTGGCCATACTTGCAGGTTACACTCTTCCCAATGTTACGGTAATGAAAATAAAATTTGGCATAAGCAGCCAAATTTGTGAATTTTTGGCCGAAGTCCAAGCCTTCCCAGCTTTTGCCATGCCTAGCTTTTACATGTGTTTTTTTACAGTGTTGAAGTTGGGCTTGTAGATGATGCTGGATTCATTTTTATTTTGTTGAGGCTTGTTTTATTTGCACTTTGGTATGTATATGTGGTGCATAGATTTTGCATCTTAGTTGGTTTCTTTGGTGGTCCTAATAGCAAGGCAAAATTAATGCAGCACTTAAAGAACCTGTTATTAAAACTTTATTCATAGGTGAGCAGGAGAAGCATAGAAAATGTATTTATTTATATACATATATGTGAAAAAAAATATGAATATACATATTCATAATTTTCAGGAAGATTGAATTCCAAAAAACAGCTTTGATTTCACAAATCCAAAAGCAAACTTGACCCTGTGTTGATACCTCCCTCTCTGCAGTAGAAGCACTCTGTCCTTTTAAAGATAAAGTTTTTTACTTTGTGGAAGTAATTTGATTGTAACCTAGGTTACTTTACTGTCTGTATTACTCACTTTTTTCTTGCACAAACTTTGATGTCACCGTGTGTATCTTTAAGAGATTGTGAAACCTCATGAAGTTTTATAAAAAATAATCTGTGCCCTCCTGTATGAAAAAAGCATTTTCAAATCTGCAAGTGTGGAGTATTTTTTTTGCTGTTGGTGTGTTGGGAATTTTTAATGTCCAATATTGTTTGAGAGGGAGAGATCTCAAAGGTCTGGGAAAAAATTCCTAGTTCAAGCACCGAGGGCAACAGCAGGTGCTGTTATAGTGCTCCAGTGCTGGAGGGCTGGACACTGCAGAGATGCCTCATTGCTCCCCTCAATTCTGTCTGAAATTCCCTTATATTTTATAACACGAGTTGTGCTCTTGGCTGCCATTTCCTTCCTTCAGACTCCCAAAGGTAAGTGCATTGTGCCCTCTGGGGGCTCTCGACTGCCTTTGCTTGGATTTAAGGGGGGTGGTTTTCTTTCTTCTTTTCTTTTCTTTTCTTTTCTTTTCTTTTCTTTTCTTTTCTTTTCTTTTCTTTTCTTTTCTTTTCTTTTCTTTTCTTTTCTTTTCTTTTCTTTTCTTTTCTTTTCTTTTCTTTTCTTTTCTTTTCTTTTCTTTTCTTTTCTTTTCTTTTCTTTTCTTTTCTTTTCTTTTCTTTTCTTTTCTTTTCTTTTCTTTTCTTTTCTTTTCTTTTCTTTTCTTTTCTTTTCTTTTCTTTTCTTTTCTTTTCTTTTCTTTTCTTTTCTTTTCTTTTCTTTTCTTTTCTTTTCTTTTCTTTTCTTTTCTTTTCTTTTCTTTTCTTTTCTTTTCTTTTCTTTTCTTTTCTTTTCTTTTCTTTTCTTTTCTTTTCTTTTCTTTTCTTTTCTTTTCTTTTCTTTTCTTTTCTTTTCTTTTCTTTTCTTTTCTTTTCTTTTCTTTTCTTTTCTTTTCTTTTCTTTTCTTTTCTTTTCTTTTCTTTCCTTTCCTTTCCTTTCCTTTCCTTTCCTTTCCTTTCCTTTCCTTTCCTTTCCTTTCCTTTCCTTTCCTTTCCTTTCCTTTCCTTTCCTTTCCTTTCCTTTCCTTTCCTTTCCTTTCCTTTCCTTTCCTTTCCTTTCCTTTCCTTTCCTTTCCTTTCCTTTCCTTTCCTTTCCTTTCCTTTCCTTTCCTTTCCTTTCCTTTCCTTTCCTTTCCTTTCCTTTCCTTTCCTTTCCTTTCCTTTCCTTTCCTTTCCTTTCCTTTCCTTTCCTTTCCTTTCCTTTCCTTTCCTTTCCTTTCCTTTCCTTTCCTTTCCTTTCCTTTCCTTTCCTTTCCTTTCCTTTCCTTTCCTTTCCTTTCCTTTCCCTTTCCTTTCCTTTCCTCTCCTTTCCTTTCCTTTCCTTTCCTTTCCTTTCCTTTCCTTTCCTTTCCTTTCCTTTCCTTTCCCTTTCCTTTCCTTTCCTTTCCTTTCCTTTCCTTTCCTTTCCTTTCCTTTCCTTTCCTTTCCTTTCCTTTCCTTTCCTTTCCTTTCCTTTCCTTTCCTTTCCTTTTCCCTGTTTTTTTTTTGTTTTATTTCTTTTTTTCTTTTCCTTCCTTTCTCCCTCCCTTCCTCCCCTCTCTTCCTCTCTTTCTCTTTCTTTCCTTTCCTTTCCTTTCCTTTCCTTTCCTTTCCTTTCCTTTCCTTTCCTTTTCCCTGTTTTTTTGTTGTTTTCTTTTTTTCCTTTTCCTTCCTTTCGCCCTCCCTTCCTCCCCTCTCTTCCTCTTATTCTCTTTCCCCCTTCACTGCAAAAAAATCACCTTGATTTTTCCCCACCTCTCCTTATGTCTCATGAAGGAACAAATTTATAGCCTTTTTACATCAGGAAGTCTAGCTTTTCCTGACGTTTTATTGCTTTGAATATTTGAAACATTTCAATCCCAGACAATAAATATTACATGATTATTGTTTTCATATGGATAGGCCATTTCCCCCTGTTTTTGCTATCCAACTTTTTACTAGCAAGTGACACCCAAAAATTTATGGATACTAAAAAAATTACTTTTCAGCTTTGCTAGGAAGGTCAGAGAGAGTCCCTCAATTTGCATGCCCTATATGGGGAAGAAAAAAGGTTAAAATAATCTCATATGCTTTGAATCCTGTAGTGACACAAACTTACATCAGAAAAGATGCTCATATTATAGGTCAAGCCTTGTTTCCAGTGAATTAAATGATATTTCTTGAAACAAAGGTGGTAAGAGCAGTGAACCCCAACTGAATGTTTCCCAGATCAGCAAATGGTAGCCTGCAGGTGCAGAATTTAGGAGTTTACCTGAAGTTGGTGGGATGGGTTTTACCCTTTCATAACTCAAAATGTTTTCCTGCTCATCCAGGTCAGTACTGTTGCTCTCATGGTAGACTTGTCCATGATTTGACAGCCAGAAAATAGAGCAACATGTGAAATGTCTTGTCAAGTAGCTAAGGTTATGAGAAGATAAGAGGCACAGGTTCTGTTCAGAAGCACTAGGTTGTCTAATTTTTTTATATTGACAGTTTTTCATGGATACCATGCAGAACCATGCTGCCTGTCCCTCATTAACTGTCACATTGTCAATGACTTCATATTGATCTTCATTGCAGAACTGGGTTCTAGATAACTGATGTCCCTCTTTTTGTCAGTTCCTGACCAAATGGTTCATCCAAATCCAGTGGCTGTCTATATCACCATGAAGAGAGTAAAAATCCTAATGTGTGTCAGGAGGAGGCAAGCTGTCGAGTTGTGGGGACAGAAAACTTACATATAGGTCTTTGGAGGATTATCTTCGGAGAGGCATCAGACCACTCTCAAGCTAGATAAAGGGTTGGTAGGGGGATAAGAAAAAAGACAAAACCTGTCGAAGTTTTCAGCTGCAGCAATGCCCAAGAAGACTTGAGTCTTTCTCTCCTTGCCTTGGGCAGACACAGGGGTCTAAATCCATTCAGAAAGAAGCACCAGTTGTGCTTAAACACTACTTGTTTAAAGTCTTTTTTAAGTAGTGTTGTGTTTTTACCCTCTCACCTGTCTCATCTTCTTTTGGGAATGTTGAAAATAACATTCAGTTCTGTGCTGCCTTTGTCTGTCCTTTTCCATGTGGTAAACATGGACTTTTCCCTCCCTGTTTCTTACAGACTTTCAGCCAGCTCAGCTTTTCCTGTTTACCTCCCCGTCGAAGGCGTCATTGCTGATATCACTCCAAGTCTAGAAATAAGAGGTTTGCTGCTTTTCCTGCTACCTGCTGCTCCAGTTGGTATTATACTGATTTTGTACCATGTCAAACTGGGCACATCTACTGATTCATTTATTTCTTTTTTAAGGAAAGCAGATGCTTTTTTCCCTCCTTACCAACACGTGCTGAAGGTGAAGGCACTTCAGTGGCTTTCTGGAGACCTGGGCTCCTATCCAAACCTCTCAGTGCCTCTATTCACTATAGCTGTATCCTGGGAATGAACTGATGGACATAGTTTTTCAAAATAGCTATGATAATAATGGTAATTAGAATCCCATAGACCCAAAAATTCAAATTAAAAGATGACATAATGGAAACTACAAAAGCTCTGACCACCACAGCTTTGCAAAACCTGTTTTCTTCTTCTTGCATAGACAGAGTTGAATGCAGCAGAGCAGCTGCTTCATCAAGTGCTGTGTTTGTGTCTTCTGATTTTGAAACCCCAAATGTTATAGCGCCTCAGGAAGACACAGGGTCCTGATAAAGGCAGTTACTGGCTCCAAGTTCCCTCTGTGATTTTGACATAATTCATATATTCTGCACAATAGAAAGAAAACAAAATTAAAGTGTGATCTCATGTAAATCCTCCATAGTTATCAAAACACATTCTGATTTAATCTCTCCAAATCTGTGGGGTTTTGCTGAACAATAAATGTACCATATGCAAGGTTTGAGTTTTCTTGATGTATACTTGTTACCTACGACAACCTCCTCATGAAAGAACCAGCTTCATGGCTGAAATCAAAATTTCAGGTTTTCATTTAAGAAGGGAAGTTGATGCTTTCAGACCACTTGGACCTGTGCATAACCAATCTGTTGAGGTCTGCCTGATGCCATGGGCAGCTTGGAAGAATACCTTTGAGAGCAAGAAAGTAATCCATTTTTTTCTCAATGAGGCATTAGCAAACACTTCCTTCTCCTTGAACCCTACTCAGAAGTACCCTTATGTTGCAGATGCACTTGTGAGGACCAGGGGCAGCATCCATCACCCATCTGACATGAAGCTGGCTTAATATTTGGTGTAATTAGAGCACACTCTGCATGGAAGACTGCACATAGAAATGCTTTCCTGAAGTTTATATGATTAGGAAAGATGAAAAAAGGGAAAGCCCATGGACACCTAGGAAGGAGAAGAGGTTAATGGTCTGTTGTGTGATACTGAAGGTAATCAGCTGCACTGTTGGAGAGTGGTGATCTACAACGCTCTGTGAGTCTTGCTAGCTGGAGCTAATACCCTTGCCCTTGGGTCCCTCACCATTTTATTGCTGCCCTGGAACAGGATGTGCAACTGCTATGCATTAATACGTTATTACAGATTGGCTAGTGTAAACTCCAGGTGCTGAGAACCTGATTTATTCTGGTAGTATAAAAAGGTGTTTTCCATGGCCATATTAAAAATTATACTCACTGTTGGGCTTGCCACTGCGCTGTGTGTGGCACATGCCAATTTAAACCTGTCATTTCCTCTAATTTAAGGATATGTCCTCAGAAGATCATTAATTTGGGGTGGAGTTGGGGATCACAGTGCAGCTGTGGCCTGTTAACCCCTGCAAAGCACCTTCCTCAAAGATGTCTGCTACTACCAGAGAGTCACTGAAGCAGAGAGCAAAAAAACTTACATTTTTGTGCATATTTTGTATTTAAATCTATTTTACATTGCATTTGAATGTAAAGTGAATTGTACCCGTTAGGTGATGTATGAACCCTGTTAGTGATAGGGCTGTATTTGTGGTGATATCACTACATAGGAGCCCACGTTTCCTCTATGTTCCTCTGGGCTTGTCCCAAAGCCACACAGATTCCTGCAAGTATCAGCCCTGAGCACCACTGGGATGAGCAGGATGGACTCATATTCCTCCTAACTCAGAGACCTAACTGGTCTCATATTAGACTGAGCATCTGGAGAGTCTCTGTGGCTTATATCTTCTGTGTGTGTGTGAGGGCAGTGGAGTGACTTCAGTCTGTCCCAGATAACTCATAAACCCCCAGTATTATCCATGTAACACCCTTGCTGAGAACCCTCAAACCATCTCTGTGCTGCCTCTCCTCTATGTGTTTCTTTGGGGGGTTTTACCATTTTCCTTTCCTGCTCCCAAATGCTGTTGACTTTTCTGGGCTTTACACTCAGCCCCAGTAAGCTGAAGATCCAACTTATTTTCCTAACGCAGCCCAATAAACATCAAAATCATTCTTTTTTTGGGAAATCCACATCAGCTCATCTGCCAAATGTCAGGGCTGGATCAGGAATGTAGCATCAGCCACAGGGGGAGTTGCAATATCTGACACCACTTAATTTTCCAGTTCTTCTTGCCTTGTGTCCACACAGCTTAGATCCTTAGGTCCTGGTTTGATAGGACCTTGGGGAAAACACAGAGAAACAGGTTGGGTCTGCACATGACCCAGCCTTGTGCACTTTGTTTAACTGCTACTTTTTTCCCATCTTCCCTTTCAGTAGCATTGCACGACCATAGTATCTCCTAGAAGAGCCCCAGTCTTGCCTGCCATAAAATCAGCTTGTATTTTTTAGGGGACTTGAGCGTGGATTATCTCTGTGTGCTGCACTGAGCTACCAGCAGCCCATACCCAAGTGATGCTGATGCACAAAGCCTGGCCAGAAGCACATCAAGCCTCAGGACATCATTCAAATGCACACAGAAAGCCTGTAAGAGGGTTGCCTATCTTAAGCAGGGTCCCTTTTACCTGTTTTTCCTGGCAAAAGTTTATCCAGCCTGTGCTTAAAGACCCCCAAGGATGGAGATTTCACAGTCTTGAATCTACTGATGCTCTTTAGCCTCATAAATTTTTTTCTTTCTATCTGGTTTGATTTTTTCTTTACAGCAATGCAAAGACATTTCTTATCCTACCAGTGAGGACAGATTGTACCAGTGCACTTTGTAACAGCCTTTTCTGTACTCAAAGGCAGTTATATCCCAAGACTCTCTCTTTTGGCTAATAAATGTAACTCGATCAATCTGTCCTCCCAGGCTGTGTTTTCTGGATTTCCAGCACCACTTTCTGTTTTGACAACGAGCCATTGATAACTGCTCTCTGGGCACGTGTATCCACAGCCTTGTCCCCACTCTCCAGCAGTTTTATCTAGACCTGTTTCCTTCACCTGATTAGGGAAGTGAATATGAGACAGTGTCAAAAGCCTGCGAGTGCCACTGATGAATCTATTGCTTTTTCCTTCACCGTAAGGCTTGTTACCTGTCACAGACATCCCACAGCGAGAGTTCAAATGGCCACCAAAAGTCACACCTTGCATACTCAGGAGCTGGCAGGGGATTAGTTAAAAGCAGGGAGTATTCAAACTGTTGGTGAGGTGCCACAGTCCCAGTGAGGGTCACCCTGACCTGAGCTAACATCACAAGCAAGAGGTGGACCACAGCTCTCCGAAATCTTGTGCTCTCACCCTGTAGTGTCTTCACACCAATACCAGTGGCCCTGTAACAGGTCGGTGGATGTTGACAGGCAGCAGCTGCAACATCTGTTCTCCTGATTTACAGTGTGAATGACCTGTTGTCACCACACTCATAACCAGGTATTTTCCTCTGACTTTGCTCAGCAGATGAACTTAAATTAATATCTTTTACAGTGAAGTTAAATTAATTTCTAGTTGTTATCTAGTGGCTCTTCTAATTTCATGGGGGTTTTCTGGCTTTGAGCAGGTTGTTCCTACATGCATAGAATGAGCCAGAGTGCTCTCATCTGTGTGAACCTCCTACTGATCTGGATCAAAGAGCTTCATCAGTTTAATTTCCAGGTTTTAATTTCCTGCATCTTCCTCTTCAGAAAGCCATGAAATAAAATGAGCTGCATCCCTGGGAGCGTGCATAGGATTGAAACTTGTGACTCCTGGACTTCATCTCCAGCTCTTTTTCCAACTCCTTCAGTGTTACCGTCACCTCTGCACGCCTGAGTGACCCCATCTGAAAAAATAATAATGTCTTGCTGGGCTCATCCCCCACTCTCAAGGCAGCTTTCAAAAGAAGAAGAAATCATCATCCCAATTTTATAGATGGAGAAACTGAGGCCCAGGGAAGGGAAACAACTCCTGTTAGCTTCCCACGAGGCCCCAAGTCCTCAGCCTCACGCCTCTGTGCTCGGGGGCTTGTCCAGCAGACCAGACAAGTGCCAGAGTGGAAATAAATATTCCTCCTGATGACTGTGGTCTCTGTGGTCAGGGCTGAGGGTCGAAATGTTCGCACAAGGCCTGCACACAAAAACCACAGAATCCCCCACAGCTCCACTGCACTTTATTAAAAGTCACTGCTTCTGTGAAAAATGGATTTTATAAGAGTTAGGTGCCTTAATTATAAAGTCATGTGCGTTTGAATGACTTTTTCCCTGCTAACCATTTGTGACAGCCTACAAATGTGAAAAGTATTACCAAGCCTATTTTTAACGTGGCTGTGGAGAGGCTGTAGTGGTGGAAAACCAAATCCTATAGGATCCTAATGAGAAAGACCAGTAATTCTTTAAATATGGTCAGCGTTGTCTGAGTTTAGCAGCAATGACAGTGCTATCCAAAGGATGGGAGGTGCAGGAGTCCTGCAGTAGCAATTGTATGTTAAATAAGCAACAGGAGCAAGTGGTGTACAGGGCTAAATTTTTCCCTTGGAAATGGCTGAATGGTCAGTGTATGGAGCTAAATAATTTCAGAGATGTGCTGGTCCATGTCAATGTTGTGCAGATTTTATGTGTGTTTTCAGCAGAGTTGTGACTTCTCATGAATTTATCCCATCCCTGTTCTTTACTAAACAAACTGCTGTCTAATGGGGTACAAAAACATCACGGGGTCCACTGCTTTGTAGAACTGAATCCTTAATACAGCTTCTTCATGGGTTGTGGCAGGACCAAGGCCTGAAGTGTCATCTTTATCATCAGCCCTTGGCCATAGGCTCTGCAGGGGAAGAGATTGACACATGATCTCTCTGGTAACCTTATTGCCTGCTTCTTGTAAGAAGGGTTTCAGCCCTTATTTCAACAGACACTAGAGAAGGAGAGAAGGACAAAAGCAACATTAATATTAGAGCAGTAAGTGTCAAACAGTTTGAAAGGAAATGAAAATGATGCAAATGAAATATTCCAAATAGGAGGAAGGAGAGAGGGAGAGAATGCTGTTCTCTTTCAGCTAGAAGGTAAAGAATAAGATGGGGAAGATGGATAAGAAGATGACATACCTGTAGATAAAAGTTTTATTGTGGCTTAGGTTTAAGATTTGTGGACACTATTATAGAAATTTCCTCTGATCAAACATGTAACTCCGGTTTTAGCTCAACCTTATGATTCTTCCTCCATCCATGACTTCTCATGGGATTATAGAGACCTTAATCTTGACATCAAGTCTTTGAAGAGTACTACTATATCCCTGCATAAAGCACTTCAGTGCTAAGCAACAGTACAAAATTTACACCTGATATTTAGTCAACTTTGTTTTATTCTCATTTCTCCACCACTGAATTTGGTCAATTTTGAATGACCCCAATATAATTAATATTAATATAATCTCTAATTTGGTTGCTTCTTAACCATTTATTAAATAAATAACTACCTGTATTTCTTTAGTTCAAGGCAGATTTTTCAGGTTTAAGTTAATTGTTAGAAATCTGTGAATTCTTCTAATTTCATCAGCACTTTAAAAAACAAATTTGCAATCAGCAGAACTGGATGTAGCTTTCTAAAAGCACTCTCCTACCATAGGCAATGGTAAAATTCCCTGCTGGTACTTAAAGACCAGGTCCCAAATGGTTATTTGCAATGTATCCCACGTGTGTTTCCATGGACACAGTTCATCCCGAGGTGCATAGAGTTACACTGAAGGCAGTGTACCTACATGCCCAGATGCAAGATGAAAAGCTAGGTATGCACATATGGACATGCACATAGCTATGAATTTATAGATCTGTGTGAACACACCAGCATGTTATTTAAAAAATAAATAAATTACTGTCAGTGTTAAAACAAGTTAACTGTATTTTCTGAAAAACAGCAGATCTTAACTCCTAGCTGGCTTGACTAGAAGCAAATATAGTATCAAGCATTCAAGTCTCTGTGGTGTCCTGGTTTCTCCCCCTTTTTTTTTTTTAAAAAAAAAAAAAAGCCCTAAATCAAAGTATTGGCAACCAAGGCTTCATGTGATTACTTGCTCATAGATTCTTCAGTGAATGAAACTTTTTTTGGTGTGGAAGCAAAGAGACTATGCAGCAATACCTCTGCTTATCTTCTGCAGCTCAGAGGTAAGTAATGCTGAGGTCTGGAGCTGGGCTTCTGCAGAGGATGAGTTTTCCCTTAACCTTTCCTAAACAGTAGGGCTGAAATCTGGGGTAGGATCATTATTTCTAAGGTCAATGAGAAAGATGCTTTGAGATAATTTATTCCCCTACTTTCTAGTTCATCCAGACACTAGAAGCAATTCCTTTGCTCCAAAATGAATTGCCAGTGGGAGAGATGTGAAGACTGTGAACCAAAGAAAGGCAGCATCTTGCTTCATTATTTAATTTTTTTTTTGGGAAAATAGGTACCTTAGGAAAGATAGGATTTTGTTATCTACTGTATTTCTTGTATGACCATACAATAAAACCTCTTTTACTGCCTACAGATCAGTGTGTTTGTGCTGCTGTGAGGTATAGCAATGAATTCACTGAGGTCAAAAGAAAGATTTTCTTAAGCAGTATTTCTTCATCCCTCATCTTTTTTAATTATAAGAAACTTTATAAGAGCTCCAGACTCAAAGCACGTTACTGAAAATTCTTTAAAGATAAAGATTGAATCTGATGGCCATGAGATCTTTCACTCCAATGAAGGGAAAAAATAAAGTGTTTTTCAAACCTTTTTCATTTTTTTTTTCAGTTGGATACCATGAATGTGCATCTGAAAATAACTTTTTCTCTTTGGAACCCAAGCTGAGGCTGAAGTACATCTTATCCCATGGGTACCAAGCTGTCAAGGCAATACCTGACAAAAGAGAAAGAGAAAAGAGAAAGCAAAACTAAGATATTAGAACTTCATCTTACGTATTACATCTCTGGTTAACTTCCAGTGGAACCCTCTGTCTTTCCTCTACGTTTTTGCATTGCATTTATATATGTCTTTCACAAGGCCAATGGCAAATTTGTCATAACATCCACTAGCCTACAATAAGCTCCAAGGGCTCCACAGCTAAAATTGTAAATTAAATTCCACTGCCAAGTCCACACACTTAGGGATGGCATAGATAGGCTTATCCAGTGATGTTTATTGGGGGGAAAAAAAAAATAAATATTGAAACTTTTTGGAAAAGTCAAAATTGAAATTAAAGACAAATAATGGTAAAGGTGGCAGACTGTAAATGTACATTGGGGCTATAAAATGCTCACACTGCAGCTGTAAATCCAAGCAGAGCAAGTGACCTAATAAGTGCAAATTTGTGCCTAATGTATCCCACTCACACTGCATATAAGGTTTGAACTTGCAATCCACAGTGCTAGGAAGGGTTGTTACTAGTATTTGAGTTAAATGAGAAATTTGAATGCTAGATACTTCCTAGTTGGTGGACAAGCCACTAAAGCCCATCTGCACCTTCCTAGATACTCTTTAAACGTGACAATTAGAGTATCCCTGTCACTGGCAAGACAAGCCCTGCCTTGGCTCAGGCCATGGTCCCTTCCCAGTCCAATGCTGGAGCAAAAAAAACCAGGAGGTATTTAAACCTCACTGACTTTTTATTTCCACATATACATATTGCTTGATCAAAACATGGAGCAATTTTCTCTTTGCTGTAATGGAATGTACTCATTTTGTGATTAAACCAACCCATAGTCACGAGGCTCTGACATGTTAAGGTGTAGTATTGAAGTCTGGGTTAATTTTTACTGTTGTCTTTCCCAAGAAATGTTGAACCTAGATTTGCACTAAAATCACACTTATCTGAATTAGGAGTCCTGAGTTTGTGTGGCATCTTTGTCATGGAAAGATCAGCAGACCATCTGGACAGCTAAGGGCTCAAGAGACTGAATATTTAAAGGGATATGAAATTTGGAAAAGGAGATGGGAGATGTTTTTTTCTGATATGTGACTTCCTTGATCACATGTCTTTGTAAGTTGTTGGTTTTTTGTTTTGTTTTGTTTTTAACCCTAATATAAACTTCTTTTGAGTCTAAACTGTGGATGAGACAGAAAAAAACTGCCCTGTGAAGGCAAAGCACTGGCCATAATAGCTGTTGGGTGACTTAGAAACTGAGCCTGTGATTATAAAGGTGTGATTACCATTGAGAGAATCACACTCAAGCTGGTTGTGGCTCTTCACTGGAAATGTCACTCTTTAGATGGACTTTTAAATTTGAGAAACTGACCTGGAAAACATAAATCTTTCTCTCTCCTTCCCATGGTAAACTATGAGGCTGCAATAAGGAGACACAACTGCCTTTCTCACAGCATTGCCTATATTCAAAAACAGCATGGGAAAAACTTACAGTTCAGAAAAATAAATCTAAAAAAAAAAATCATTTGGTAAAATGCTTGACAGTGCATTGTAGAGAGTGTGTCTGGCTGTAGAAACCAGCAAGGTTTTGCCAGATGCCATATGATTATTTATACTTCCTTACCAATTTGACTGCCACAATCTGCAACTCTTATGCGTATAAGAATTAAAGACCTCCAGGGTGTCCCCAGTATATCTTTGGAGCAGCTAGGATAATAAAAACATGCTGAGATATTTTTTTTGTCAGAGAAGGACAGACAGTCAATCTGTGTTGATCTTCTGCCCCACGTTTTTTATGAGAGGTGCTGTCACAGGGTGCAGCTTTAGATAAACATGAGGGAGGGGAGCTCAGAGTGCTACAGAGGCAAGTGAAGTGAAGAGTGGAAGAGGAACAGGAGGTAGATTGGCTGGTTCCAGGCAGGCAGGACTTGGGTAGCTGGTTGAGACAGGCATAAAGTCACGTTTCCTGACTTCTTGGATCCTGCACTGTTGTGTCTTCAGTGATGTAATACTTCCTGTGACTCCAAAAATATTTTCCTAAGCTTTGGGTGATGTGCACTCTGAGGAATTGCCTAATACTCTGATCCCTTAAGGGTTTGAAGCTTTAATATTTCTAATCACTGCTAGGTGTATTAATTTCCTCAGATTCATATCACACAGATTCAGTTATTATTGGTTTATTCCTCATTACAGCTATGACAGCTACACATTCATACCTACCTAACAAAATACCAGAGGAGTTTATTTTATTAGCTTTAACTAATGGTTGTATACTGATCCCCAAGTAAGATGATATTACTGCAAAAGTAGAGGAGTTTGTGCTGAGGGAGCTCACATGCACCTGTGTTTTCCCAAGAAATCTTAGAAAGTTTTGTTGCCCACATTGCTCAGATTGGGTCACATCATGAGCTTTCTAATTTTTGGCTACTTCTGGTTTCTTACTCCAGCCAAAATGAGGCTATAGGTGAGCTTTTAGTGTGGCCTTCATCCCACCCATCATTCACATCTCAGCTCCTTGTCACAGACTCCCCTTCCAGCCAGTGGAGACAAATAGATACTTTTAGGGAGTGATCAATCTGACCTATTTTAGTTGCCTACTTTAATAGTAGCTGAATTGCACCCTAAAGACACCTGTTTCTTTGAACTGAATACAAAAGGAGAGTAAAAGTAGTTGTCAACACTGCAGCTGTCTGCACCTGATCAGGTGTATGCTGCCCTTCACGCCATATTTAAAACTATTTATGATGGGATGCATCTGAGAGAGGATGAATGTCTATGTGTAACCTGGATGTCTAGAACCTCTTCATAGTCAGAGCACATAGACATTTTTTAGGGTGGAATCCATCCCACATAATGGCAAATTAAAAAATTAGTAGATGTGTCACTTGAAGCTATGGTCTAGTGGTTAGGGAAATGCTGGGAGGAAGGTTGGACTTGATGATCCTAGAGGTCCTTTCCAACCACAGTGATTCTGTGGTTGTATTCTATGATTCTATGAAATATCTGAAATAGTTTAATTGAACTGGTACTGTCTACAGGCGGAAACACAGGATGACTAAAATTTAACTCTGCAGTTTCTATAAAATCACACAAGACTAAATCCACCCCAAGGAAAGACACCTGACTATTTTGTAGTGCAAAGCATGCCACAGTCCCCTTGAGAGCAGTGGACACTGAGCATATTGGATGAACACATTGCTCATTTGAGCGTGTAAAGCTTGATTCAGGAGTCTACCTCAACACCCACTGTGGAAAATCTGGGCTTTCAGTCATGTTTTTTCTTCTTTCCACGTCTGATATGCTTTCGGTATTCATGCTAAAAATAAAAAGAAAATTAAAATCCCCAGCTCCTTAGTTGCAAGATTTGCTTCACAGAGCCAAGACTCATGAATGAGGTTGTGAAGTCAGTATGTTAGCAACTAGAATTATGTAACAACTGCAGACTTCTTATCACGTACAAGACTTTTCATGCTGGGGCACTATCATCCTAGTCATCAGAAGCATAAAGAATTGGAGGAATGAAGAGCTGGGAGAAGAGCAAACCTTTGGCATTAATGGTCGTCGCCAGATTGATTTCTCCCTTGTAGACACCCGGGTTTGTGCAGGAGAAACTGGGGCTGGTTCTGCCCTGTAATACAGGATAGATCATCACAAACTGCAGCTGCAAACCTGTTGTAGCTTTCTGTCTGGCAGCCTGTGCCAGCCATTCTTAGTGCCAAGGAACTGAACACGCTGCTTCCAATTATTACCCTTGTGCTGGAACCACTTTAATATGGTTTGGGGGAGGCTGTAGAAATCCCAGATATTCGGGTCTGCTGTGGTGAAAAAAATTGTAACATTTTTGAAATGGATGCGGGCCAAAATTTGAGTGCACCTTGGCCAGCTTATGGTTACAGATGAGCCCTGTGTGAAACGGAGTGATTTCAACCTGAAACCAGGCAAAACACATCGGCTTTGCCTGCCTTCGCTCTGAGTTATGGGGTTTGTAGGAAACCAAAACTCAGGAGGGGATAATCCCACACAAACCAGAGCAAAAGGAGTGATCTGCATGAGTGCCCACAGGCTGAACCTGCACAGTTGGGTGAGTGACTCCATGCCTCACCTCCTAGCAGCGTTCAGAGCTCCCTGACAGCTGGTGGTGCTGCAGAGGTGCTTGGCTCCTTTCACTTTGACATTTCGGTGACTAGGATAAAAAAATACAACCACCCTCTCCAGAGATGAGGCAGCTTTTTGAGTTTCATTTTTCTCTATGCATGTCTCTGTTTCTCCTCATGTTACTGCTCTGATCTTTGTAGCACTTGAGAGCTTAGTTCTGTTCCCACACCATCACATAGCCAAAAGCTGTGAGAAGTGCTCTCTCACTCTCTCAACATTGCCAATGCCAGCACAAGACAAAGGCATTTGTGTCTAAACTTTCACACAAGCCTTCTCTAGAGAACTCAGAAATACAACTGCTGCAGACTGATGCTAATTTAAGAAGTCTTTATATTCCACAAAATAACAAATCGAAACTCTTCTAACAATGACGAGCCTCACTCAGCCTAGTGCTACTCCTAGTGTTTCTGGGTTTGTCCACAGATCTATTCATGAATAAATCTGAAAATCTTTTTCACTATTCAGGTTCACTGTGAGCTTTGCTTTTGTTTACAGCATGTCTGTAGCAGATGTTAGCTAAGATATGGATTTGTCAGATAATCAGATTTGTTCAAAGCAATGTTTAATTGTTGTTTCCAGCCACAGCAAACTAAGTGAAGACACAATATGGAAAGGAGAAATTTCTTATGTGTGCTACATAAAAATCAGGATAGAATTCTGATGACTACAGCTAATGGAATAATTCACCACAAATAATTTATTCAAAAGCAGCCTTTTTTCCTGCTGAGGGAATAGCTCTGAGCTAATTGTAGTTTCCTCTACAGTACTTGCTTGGACAAATGTCATTATGAACTTTTTTGCCCTCTGGTTTATTCATGAATAACAAAATTTGTGACTTGTTGGTCAAGCCAGTCACAGGGTGCTGTTCCTGCTCCCTTCATTGAAATATTGCTGCAACCACTTCCAGGTGCACACATTTAAGATTCTGTTCCTCTTGATGCTCTTCCATTCAGCCCTGAAATGTTTTATCTTTGCCCATTTAGGGCTGTGAGGTTCAATCAGAGGAATTTCCAGATGGAAGCCGAACCAAATTAATTAAGAACACAGTATAAAATATTCACTTAATTAAAAAAAAAATCCAAACTCAATAATCTATACATAAGTAGAAGCTGCCATGCCCTGTACCTGTCATTGAACCAAAGTATGCAACGTCAGCTCATCCACCAATGTCCAAATTTTACTCCTTACCTTAAAAATAAGGTGAATTCCATTCTTAATTCATGCTTTTGTGATGGGCATAATCTTATGTTTCTTGTGAAGCATAATCTTTCGTTGTACATACATACCAGATGGACTATAATACTGATCTTCTTCACAAGGGAGGATTAGCAGTGCTGCAGCTACTTAACTGTGAAATTTGGAGTCTGATATCATCAATCATCAGGGTATTACAGTGTGCTCTACAGACGGGGCTGGTTCCCTCTTATTGAGGTTGTCTGACACTTCCCATTACAAGACTCTGTTTTCAGTTGCTCAGAGCTTTGCCAAGCTTTAGCCATTTGGATTTAAATTCTTCATGCTGAGTGTCTGCCTCGGGCTGAATAATTTTAGAAAATGTCAGCCAAAATCAGAAAAATGCATAGAAATTCTGACAACCTTTATGTGAACTGCTCTTTCGCCCCCCTCTACTTTGCAGGAAGGGCTTGACATCTGGCAAACAGACTGACCTTTGTGTCAAGGATGAAAATGCATTGAAAGGCTGTTTGAAAACTTGCAGAATCCCAAACTTGCTGAAGTGTCTAGCCTCTTGCCAAGCTGCAAGGTGTAATGCCTAAGATTGCTTTCATCCACAACGGATGTGCTATTGCCTGGGCTGCTGCTGCTGTTGTGGGGTCCAGGAATGTTCTTCATCATCATGATAGAAAAGAAAATGAAAATCCTAACTTCTTCAGTCATCCTCAGGCCTGTATATACCTCATACTGGCTCTACTTCCTCTATAGTTCTTTTTTTATCCATGTGGCTGAAGAGAAGCATTTTCATTATTTGCACTCTTAATCATTCATCATGACCCATGTCTCACTTCCAGTTCTCACTTTATTCCTGCATTACTGGATTGCTAATCTACAGCACTGGCACTCCATTCTGTCCCTTGTAAGCAGTCTATTAACTCCTAATAGTCAAGCCTAATGATCTGTTTTCAGTCCTGACAATGTAGTTCAGTTTTCAGTCCTCACAACAAAACTCAGTGGAACAGAACTAACGGCACCACTGGATTAGTTAGCATAGTGCTTCCTAAAATGCTTAAACTACAATTTCTATTAATTGTCCTGGAGGCATTTGAAGTGAAATATAAAAGGAAGAGCAAGACCCCATAGTGGTAAATCACTTACATGGCCTTATTGTAGATGGCATTTTGGCTAGGAAAAGGATGTCATCCTTTTGCCACATGCAAAATCGTTGCACTCCAGAGATACCATTTACCAGGTCATGCAACACACTTTCACGTGAAGTTCAATATTTAATTCAGCCCTTTCATGTAAATCTCTGAGCTGGAAAATTGCAAGTGAAGGAAGTAAAAGACTCCTAGCAATCTGTTATGAAAAGGCTGATGATTACAGCTGAGATTCCTCCTGTATGAGAAAACTATCCCTTGGCCGACAGCATGGCTGCATCTTGAAACTTCAAGCACGGTCTTTATGTAAATCTTGGTGTTCTTCTGCCTGTTCTGCTGCAAAAGCCACTCTCCCTGGGACACAGAAGGAAATCCAGGGAGACAAGGTAATAGAGATGGAAGGCTGCTAATGGAAAGATTAGGTCTCTGGGCTGTCAGACTTGTCTCTCTTAAGCACATGTTTATGTTTTAAGTTAAATAATACAGAGTGCTTATGTATGTGAATATATATATATAAATATGTACTGCATATGTATCTGAATGTATGAATGGTAAGATGCTGTTCAGTGTCAGAGAGTTGCAACAGAGACTGGTTTCACATTTCTATATATTATATTACATTTCATTACATTTATATTACAATGGAAAAGGTTTCTCCCTTCCCCCAGAAAACACAATCTTAACATTCATACACTCATGTACAACTAGCCTGTACATGCACAGAATCTTGGAAAGCAAGTTGTTTTGGATGTTACTAGAATTTTCTTCCCCTGCAGATGTTTTCTGGGACTCCCAGCTCTAGATAAAGGATGTCCTTTTCATTGAAAGGGATGCTTCAGTGCTGAGCTCCTGTCCTGCTGAGGGAGTCAGTGAGTCAGGGCTCTCAGTACTGCAGGTGTCCTTGTCCATTTGTTCCATGACAACATTTTTAACATGTTCCTGTCATTGTCCTTTAAAAATAATATAAAAAAAAAAAATCAAAATCCATTGCCTAGTCTATTTTACCAAGTACTATTTTCCTGCACTTTTGAAACCCTGCTATTACTTGCAGCAACCTATACTTGCTGCAACACAACTGCACTTAGAGACCAGCTCTCTGCATCTGTCTCTTTTTGTAGGAGTGAGAGTTTGTTTGCTGTTTTGTGCCTGATAACACAAACAGAAGTGGCTTTGGTATTTATTTTCTATGATACTCTTTGCAGAGCTTTTTGGAGATACCTTGGACATAATGGCAGAGGAGGGGAAGGAGTTGATCTTGTTTCAGCTTCTTCGTTGTCTTCCCATTTCTTGTTTTCCACCTCGAGGGGGAGAGAGGACACTAAATGAAGAGTTCATGCCTCCCACAATGAAGCCTTTACCTCATACATGCCCTCTCTGGTGGGTGTTTGTGGAACCAATGCACGTCAACAGAGCTTTTTGAGACCACAGTCCTGAGACGAAGTGACTGAGTTTAGATGTCCTGATTTTATTGTATATTCTTGGGTAAGATGGTAAATATAAGAAGACAGTAATTGAAGCATCAGACTAAAATAGTTGTGTCCTCTGGTCTAATCCTTCCCAGACCAATTCACCTTAACCTTTCTCTCAGCCATTTTGTGTAACACTTTCAGATCAGATTTTACAAACCAAACTTTTATCCACTCATTAGGTTAAGAACAGTTTTCAGGTGTATTGTAGAAAAGCAGAAAGTGTTTATTGCAGATGACAAAGTCTGGCCAGGCTGGAGCTGATTTGTATTGAAATCAAGCTTTTATGTCCTCTCCTTGGGGTGAAAAGTAGTGTTGCCCACATGTTTCTTCTCCCTGTGAAACACAGGATGAAACACATAAGACCTGAGCATATTTACAGAAGCCTTGTCATGAAAATCAGGCTGATCTCTTTCAGCTTTTATAGAGGGTTTTTATTTGTTTCTATATGTGTGCATTTTTGTAAATAAAAAATCCTATCTTACTGTGTCTCTGGATAAAAATGGCTGAATTTACAATGAAAAATTGATACATTTAAGGATAGCTTAAAACCAGATGTTGTGTACTTTTAGTCAGAATATTTTTAGGTCTCAGTAGGTTGCTCTGTTGCTTTCAGGATGCGGTCCTCTCCCTCACCCCCAGCCTGTACTGCCTTACCTAGTTCAAAGCTGCATCAAATTATAAGAAATGTGTTGCTGGGGAAATCCTATTTGATCCCCAATGCCATTTTGTTTTTAGCAGATTTATTGGTTTTGATTCTGCTTGTTGCTGTGTTCAGCTGTTAATGTCTATTCTCAGATGAGCAGGAAGAGTTGGAGGCAGAAGAGAAATTCCTCCCATGTTTTCTGCAGAATGGAACTAAATAAAAGCCTGCTTACAAAATATGCAAGAAACATCTAACTCAATATCTGTACTTTGTACTTAGGGATTCCAGTGGTGGTTGCTGCCAGCTGGGGGCAAAAATGTCCTGTTTTGCTGCTATCAGTGCAATGCTCTTCTCACTCCACTACTGCCCACCCTACCTCCTTTGCAGCAGACCTTAAAATAAGAACTCCACCAGAATTAGGACAGGAACTGCTAGGTAAAGGGGCAACTTTCCACGACATTTGTATTAATGAAAAATGAATTAATCACAACCAACACTGTGCAACTGTGTCAAAGGCCATTGGCTAAAAGCCTAATTAGAAAACAATTTACAGCTGAGTAATAAAGCAGAGTAATTATTGCTTTGATACTACTGTCATTACTCGTGATATTACACTAAGCAGTATTTTGACTTCAGAGGGTTCCTGGCTGGCTGAGGTATGTCAGGATTTGATGTGGGCATGATAACCCCACTGGGGATCTATCAGTCAGAGCAGAGCAATACCCAGGAGATCCAAAAGGCATCCAAGCTGGCCTGCTTGAGGTCCAGTAGTGGTTTTACCAAGCGAGGTGGAGTTGGGGAGCTTGGAAGAGTCCTGTTTGCCTTCATACTTGACAAGACAAATAACAGGGATTGTGTTTGGTGGTGGTGAAAGAAAACTCCACAGGGACTGTGGGCTCATTCTAGGCTGGAAACAAATTTTTTTTAGAAAAGCAAAGGATGCAATCAAAGTCAGAGGTTGGGTTTGTTCCACTAAAATTGAGTTGCAGTCCCTGTTCGCTTGAGGAACTTTATTGATGTGAGTGGTCCCATTGAGAGTATGAGTATTTATGTAGCTGAGAGAAGCTAATGAAATGAATTCAAGTGAAAAAGGGATTGTTCGCATGCCCAAGAATTGTATGATGAGGGCCCTAATCCAACCATTGTGGTTTAGGGATTTGCAAAATTACTTATTTTTACTATTGCATCTATGTCAGTTTTGCTAACTCTTCACACATTCCAGGCTCTCTCCTGAAATCTACCTTGTTTGCTCTGAATTTCTCCTTCCAGGACAGTCATAGCAACATACTGACCTAATTCTTCAGGTTGCGCAGCTGTGTACTCACTATTTTAAGAGATAAATGAGCAACAGTCTCTCCATTCTCTGGTGTAAATTGAGCAAAGCCTCTTCATGTCAATGAAGGAACATGAAGTTGTGAAAACTGAAAGCCCAAGGCTAGACGTTAGCTGCAAAAAGAAAAGGTAGCCATTGCACAGTACTTCTAAAAATTATTGTAAACATGCAGCATTTTCAGACAGAAAGGGTGATCTAGTTTAAAAAAAAAAAGGAACTATGGCTGGGATGAGAGGACTTGGTTGGTAATGTTCACTCGAGTGTTGAAATACTGATCTTGAGATGCCCAAGGTCATTGCACTGTTCAAACAGATTTTTCTCAGAAGGGATGTTTTCTGCCTTTTCAACTATTCATTTTTTATCAGGGTTATATTTTTGAAGGTGTCTGTACTCTTGTTGGCTGCTGGACAGCTGTATCACAAGGATTTCCCTCTGGTATAAAACACAGAGCTCTTCTGTATCAGTGTGGAATGCAGTAGCAAATCACTGTACAGTGGCCCATAAGGATACCAGCTACCCTTATAAACTTTTTATAACTTAGGAAAATAAACATGTGGTTTCAGGGCTCTGCATAGTCAGTACTAGCTGACTTGGAGCTTGCTTTACAAAACTAAGAAAGAAAACATTGGTAGAGCTAATAAATTTCTGAGGGAATCAGTGAATAGTATTCTGAAAGCTCTGAAACATTTGATGGTTTATGGATAACTTTGCATTTTATCTCCTGGAGCATCATCCAAGTTGAGCACTAAAGTTCAGTGTTCTCCATAACGAGTACTGTGATCTGGGAGCTCCTGTGGGACACCAGCCTCAAGTCAAGTTATCCATGGAAGGAAAGACCTGCTAATCCAGAGGATATGATGTGTTCTCTGCAAGGCCAGCAGATATGTCTCTCTCACTTAGGGAGAAAATAACTGGTTGCAGCAACAGCAAAAAAAGCAACCAGCTCTATGCAGATATCTAGTAACACCTTTTATTGTAAATAACATTATTTCATTTTTATAAAGTCCAAAAATTTAAAATAAATAGCTATTGAGGATAATCAGAACTGAAAGGTGCAGATGGTGATAATGGATATTTGCCACCTCTTTCCAGCAGGCTGTATTCATTGTTATTTTGCAGCCCCTCTCTCTGGATGCCATGTAAGCCAATTCCTCCCTACAGGAAAAGTGTCCTCCTCAGTGATCTTTGACACATCAAGAGCAGAGAACAGGAATGTAAGAAGAACTCACACCCAGGTTGCGTGCCACCAACTCCACAAATTCTAACAGTAAAAAAAGTAGAGGAAAAATTAAACTGCTGTCCAGATAAACGAAACTGTGGGAGGCTCTAATCCCCAAGCATTTCCATGGGCTGTGAAGTGCCTCCATCAACACGGACACCTTCAGTGCTGTGTGCTAAGTGGCACTTTCAAACCCAGTCTGCACCCATGTGTTTTTACAGATGTGTTATGTCTTACCCGTTCTGAGCTGCAGCCTTTGCACATGGTAGGACAAGCCATGCCTTGGCTTTTGGGAGGCTTCCTGGTGGCACCTTCACTCCTCACCTCACACAAATGTTGCAGTGTGTCCTGCTGTGACCTACTCTGTGTTTTGGTGAGTAAACTTCTTGCAGATGGAAGTATTTTGGTTTAGGGGCCAAGGCTGCTCATTGTGTGCATGTGAACTGCTGGTGTTTGGTGGAATCTCCCTGAACAACTTCCATGCAACAGGCATCAGGGCTGGACCTCAAGTCAGATGCGTTTTGGGATCAGTCAGCTGAAAGACATGGGTGAAGGTTATTTAATGACTTCTATTTTCTGAATTTCTCAGTCTAGGGTTTGTGATACAACCCTTCCTGTTTCTCAGGAGCTACTCTTCGATTTATGACTCAGTTTTTACAGACAAAACACAATAAAGTCTTTTGCAAAATCTGAAGCAAGAAGTTTGCCTCTTCCCTGCCCATCTGAAAGCCTGAGCTAACTAAAGGCTTGACCCAATCACTTGGACACTCAAACACAATCACATAATACAGTCTACACTCCACTGCTCTGTGGCTCAGCTGACAGATCTTTCTTGCTCTGGAGACAAGAATGACAAGGGGCTAAAAAAAAATAAATTTACAATTGGGAAACTGAGGCACAGAAGGATTAAGTGGCTTGAATACAGACAGACTGTGGCAGAGCCAGGAATAAATTACAAAAGTCTGATCCCCAGTTTAGTGTCTTAACCACAAAATGACCCTTTCCTCACATCGGAGCATCCTTTGTCACCACAAGCTGAGGGTAGCAAGCAGTGGGGACAGAAAAGCTGGAGGTCACAGCTGTAAGAACATATGTTTACCCTCTTCAGGTTTACCTTTCTTCCTGATAAGTCCATTAAAGATATCAGTGTTTTCACCTGAAGGTGAAAGGTTCTGCATTCTCACCATCAGTCCCTTGGGCCTCTATATTTCTTCCGAAAAGCCAAAGCAGGGGAGTTACAAGAAAAATAACATTCATTAAAAAAGCAATAATAATAGAGCTACAGTACAACAAGGAGGTGAAATGAAGTTTGGATTTGTAGCCTGCAAAAGGCTCTGTGCATGCTGAAACATAAACTCTGTTGTTTAGCTCAGATAAAATTGTTTTGGTGCCAGTAGAAAATACCTTTCTTCGGGAAGGTCTTCTGGGCTCTAATTTGGAAATTCCAAAAGACTCAAACGTATCCAGTTGTGCACTTGTAAAGAGGTGAGAGACCTGCCAATAAGTGATTTACAGTATGTTTTCCCATGTTTTACATTTTGGTAATTTCATGTTGCAACTCAATACCTAATAATGTAAAATCCAGCTCCTCCAGCTAAGCCAGGAATGAACTCATGGAGGAGTGTCCCGCAGGGAAGGGCACAGACTGCATTACGTGTCTGTGTGCCAGCACCAGAGGTGCAAAAACAGCTCTGTGGAGATTTGCTGTGTAAGGTCAGCCTCCAGAACTGAAAGGGTTGGATGAATTCACCCCTTGCTGCTGACTGATTGCAATTCCCAAGACTTAGACATCACTACAGTCTGCTGAAGTCGGGCTCCTGAACCCCAGCCTCAGATGTGCCTTCAAATGAAATAAAATTCAAGAGAAACCCAAAGCAAATTTGGAGTAAATCTCCATTTAGGGAAGCTGCTCTGAGCACGGTTCCTACGTCAGCATGTTCTGCAGAGCACAGATCCACATCTGAGCCATGAGATGGGATGTGAACTGACACCTTGTGCTGAATGTCCCCAAGATCATGGCTCTGTGCAGCTCTCTGTGCCTTGCTGTGAGACAGGAGATAACATTTTGGGCATGGCTTTGATTTTAAGATGCATAGACAAAGTGCAAAAAGTGACACAGAAATATTTTAAGGGCCAGAGAAAATGCATCACAGTGGAAGATATAAAAGACCTTGGTCTGTTAAGTTTGTGAAAAGCAAGTTTGTGAGGTGGTTTTCTTATACCAGCCAAATTATCTTAATAAAGATAAAATGGAAGTACTGAAGATCTCCTGGTCAAGTGCAGAGACACATAACAAAAGCTGGTAACAAAAGCTGCACCTGAACCCCTACCCTGCCAAGAAGCAAGGCCCACGTTGTTAGCTGTCAGAATGATCAATCATTAAGAACAATCACCAGTGCCAGTGGGGGATTTTTCATCTCTTTGGTCCTTTTAGCCAGGACTGTGTGTCATCCTGAAAAAAAGTGGTCTACTTGAGCTCAAGGTGTTGAAGTCACAGTAAGATGAGCGGAAGATCATCTTCAAGGTCTGTGTTAAGTAATTAGTTTCTTCAGGGCTTAGACTGTGTGGAGTTACTGCTCTTTCTGAAGCCTGAATGACATAAACCAGACATTTATGAAAACCTCCACCTTCTGTGGTCTCTGAAATCCTGAGGGTGCCCTCTCTGCTCTTCTGTTGTGCAGCTTGCTGGACTTTGTGCAACGGACTGTGGGGCCACTGAAACTGATGACATTTTTGTGACATCATCAACTATATCACTATCATGATAGAACTAAAATAAGAATAGCCAGAGATTTGGCAACAAATAACAGGCTGCTAGGAGAAGATCTGGCTGTGCAGGCTGCAGAGTCTCAGCAAGGAGAGGAAACAAGTCAGACATGGGATATTACTCTTGGTCTACCACTACCTTTTTGCAACATCATCTGTTTGACCAATCCAATCTGAATCAAGACAAATTCCCCACAGCACAAGAGTCTGTGCTAAAACCAGCACTTCCAGCCAGGCTGGGCTCAGCTAAGAGGAAAGACAGAAGATAAAAGAAGGAAAGACCTGGAGCTCTGATTCAATTCATCATTCAAGAGGCAGACAAATAAATTGCTGCTTGTGTTCAAAGCCTGCTAAATATTTTTTTTTTTCTTCTTGTCTGGGAAAATGAACCTCTGTCCCTTCCAGATCCCAATATGACTTGTGCTGTTGCCATAATTCAATCATGCTGCAAACAGCTGTCATATGAATGTGGTATTTGGATTCCCTCAGCTCTTGATTGCTGCAGCCCTCCTGTGTGACAGCACCGTGCCAAGGTGCTGCCTTGGCATTCTAGATGATGAGCTGCAAAAGCATTACTGGCTAAGACTTGTACATTGGGTTCCGTTTACACCTCTCAGAGAACATTTTAGGCAGGCTGATGTTATTTATCCCTGTTCTGCAGGGGACAAAACCAAGTTGCAGTGATTTACTCAAGGCCATATTGCAAATCAGAGAGAATGAGGGGCTTGAACAGACTGAGCAGTTCCTACCTTTATGTCCAGTAGTCTTTGGCTTAGCCACATCACACAGTCACACAGCTTAGTGTTAACTTCTTAAACCTTGATATTTCTGGTTCATCCTCACAGTGACATTGCCAAAGGATTCAGGCTCATGTGATGACAGGGAAGAGATCATTTGGGGATGTAGCAACAATGTGCAAGCGGATCTTTTTTACCATGGCTGGAGGTGGTGCTTGGTCTCCAGATCTCTGTATCTCCAGATCTTTGATTTGGAACCACAACGCAGGTGAGGCCTCTGCTCTGCTGAAGACTGTCTACATGGCTAAGTAAAACAAGTCAGGTCAATGTGCTTTGCATCTTCATGTTCACCCCTCTCTCTTCTAGAGCCAGTTCAGCAGGGTGTATGAAACCATTATGACTAGTGGTCCCTTGCTCATGGCCATGGACTACACTATCATTTTAAACAACGCAGGTGATCTTGGCAGGTTCTTGAGCTCATAGCTTGGTAGTGGTTTATTTACCAGAATACACCTCACCTCCTTTGACTGTGAAATAAGGATTGCCATGCTGCCTTTCTCCCATTTTTCCTGTCTTTTCCACTGGCTCGTCAAGCCATCTGGAGGAAGGGTCTCCCAGTGGTCATGTTTACATACAACACTTTGCTGTGGTTTCAACTGCATCCTGTGGCAGGTGCTATTTGGGGGCATTTCTCTCCCAGCAGCAGAACATGAGAAGGCGAATTAAGCGATACCACCTTGGACTCCAGGAGCTCTCAGTGGAGTTCAGTATCTGGGCAGAGCTTACTCAGCAAGGGAGTTTAAAATTGCTTTTTGGCTAAGAAAGCAAATCCTTCAGCGTCAATCGGAAAATTGTATTTTTGATTTATTTTGTTTAGATAAGGGTTAAGACGACCAATTCAGAGCCCCTTTATGCTGTGATGTGGGTGGAAGTTTGTTCAGCCACTGAGATAGAGCAGTTTCTCCCTTCCCCTCCCCTCACCACTTCACCCCCCCTGCCCCCAACTTGCTCTCACTGTGCTTTTCTGAAACATATGGGCCTAATTCAGGTTGAAGACTAAGAAGTTTGCACAGCGCTGGTTAAAAATTATGGCTCCTTATAATGAAATCTTTGTCAATGGAAACTTGAAATAGCAGTTGGCTCGTGACTTATGGGGAGACTGATGATGGAAATCAATTAATCATCCCATTTCCCAAAATCTGAACGGGAGGGCACACTTGAATCAGAAAGGGGCTCCGGTTTATGAGGTACTTGGACAGCTTCAAGACTTTCAGTGAAAACCCCAGGAGCATAAGTGGGAACAAATATGTTAAGACTGACTGTTTTTCTTTGAGAGGAAGAACAGCAACAGAGATCCTCTGTTGAGGAACACTTGTTTTTGTTTGGAGGGGGCTTTTGTTACACTGGAGGTGAGCACTTTGCAGTCTTGAGCAACAGGGTCTCCATTTTTAATAAAGGCCCAATGGGTAATTTTATTGAGGTCTGCTAATTCTTACCAAAGAGTAGTCAGCAGGGAGGTGTATACTGGCTTTACCTGTGCTTTACCTGGCTTTACCACACCACCTCTGTGGCTGGGAATCCTGGCAGGGCCCTGAGTTTACTTGCTACAAAACCAAAAAGAGTGGTAAAAACCATGGGATCTCCTTCAGGAATGCGTTAGACATCATATGTCTGGGACCTCAACAAATTTATATGAGGTCCAGCTCCAGACTGGAGTCCACCACTTCAGTACCCGGGGGATATGATTATACTGTTCCACATCTGCTTATTAAAAGAAACCATACCATAATTACAGCAATACACATAATGGATTCTCTGGTTCACAGGGTGAACTAAAATGTTGGGGGGACAGGGGCATTGGTTTGGGTAGGACCAAATTTGGAAGAGGGGGGATCAGTCTGGGTCATCTTAAAGTGTTTTACTTGACCTGAAATGACATATTTTGACTTTTCTGGAATTGCTTAATGCCTTTCTCGTTCTTTTCATATGTCAGAATTTGTAATATTTTGTTCAAATAAATTTAAAAATGAACTCATCCACGCACCCTAAAACAGCAAAACAAGAACTGGTGTAACAGATACTCCCAAAGCTATTTTATTAGCATCCCATATAGGTTTTATATTTTGCCTTGCCATAGGAAGGGATACTCACCTGTGTGATTATGCTGTGAAGGAAGCATATTATTCTTTTCAAGAATATCCCAAATCTTTGGAACTGCTGCAGAGGAGTTCAGTCCCCCCAGCTCTTCTTTAAAGCAGAACAGCTGCCCTCAAGTCCCCACTTATTTGACACAGGCAAGGCAGATGGCCAGGGCATTCAAGAGAAGGAAGGGAGAAGGAACTGAAGAACTCTGGAGCAAAGGAGCCTGAAGGAATCTCACCATTTGGCACAAGGATGATTTCCTTTGTCATCCTGCTTGCTTCCTGCCAGTGGGCTGACTTTAATGAAGAATGCGGAATGAGCGATAATTTTGGTTTCTTCCTGGAGTGGGAACAGCTGACAAAGGGCTTAATGGAAGCTGACAGTTAAGTACCCAGCCACAGCAGTAAAGTGTCAGACAAAGCATATGAAAATAAACAGCCCAAATGAAAGCTATTTCTGAGCAGATTGCTGGCACACTTTCCCAACCCCAGGCAGGTTATCTGAGATGGTAATTGCTGCCAAAAAAATTCCTCCTCCTCCCTTTTCTTTTTTTTTAATATACCTTATGAGTCTTACCTCAAGGGACCATAGAGCATATTATGGATACGCTTAACTTCAAAATAAGCAAAATCAATACCAGAAAAAGCAGAGCTGTTTTATGGAGCTTGTACTCAGTTTGTTTGCATGTTTAAAAAAGTTGGTTGCTTAATAGCAGCTCATATATAGTATCTGATTATATATATGTATATTTATATATTTAAAAGGTGGAGACTGGGGTTAGCTAAAAGCTTGAAGGAAGCTACAGTGCCCAGTTGTCACTGCCTTTCTGTAAAAGCCCTAGCCAAAATGGTCTGGGGACATGATGAACTGCTCCAAAAGGGTCAACATGAACCATACGGCCAAGATTCCCATCCAATATTTATGCACAAAACCCCTTGCCATCATGAGCTGTGCTTTGACGTCTCTTTTTGCCCACAGTGCATGTTAGTTCTGCTTGTGTTGCTTTAAATCTTGCAGAACAGTTAATCAAAGCTGCTGCAGGTGATTGAATGTTGCCTCATGTTTAAAAATAGGTTCATTGGCTTGGTGGCCAGAAGGGACTGCTCTGATCATCTCCTCTGACCTCCTGCATATAACACAAGCATGGGATAAGTACTATTCTATGAGAGTTAATGTACACAGTGCCTCCATTTATTAGCTTTCTACCTCATTTATTAGCTTAGCTGTGAAAGCAGGTGACTTGAGAGTCAGCATTCCTGGTCCTATTCTTGGCCAAAATGGGCTGTAAACCGGTTATAATAATATTTCTCTATCTGTGATGCTTAACTGATTCCTGCACAGAAAAAGCAACAAGCTTGTGGTGACTTAACAGTTACTGAAAAGAATAATCCTGTTACAGCAAAAATAATAATCTAAATACCAAAACCAATCCCCTCCTCAAATCCAGGCTTAAACAAAGATTAAAAAAAAAATACTTGAAATTCTGAAATCTTGGCTGCATAAACCTAAATGGTCTAAAACACTGGAGTATGCATTTTCCATTTCCAGGCTTGACTCTGACCCCACATCCCTCTGTTCCATTGGTGTGATTCATCTGTAGATACGAGGATTGCATAATTCATCACAGATCTTTACTATAGATATAATTACAGTACACCCTCTAGCCTGAGCAGCGTGAAACCTTCTGTAAGGTGAACACAGGAGGTACTCATGGGTGGTGCTGCTCTGGTGTGGTTTCATAGGTGGTAACATCTGCAATGGGAAAACCCAGCAGAGTACTGCTGTGGAATGTGTGAGGAGAAGCAGTGAGTTGTGGCACTGTGTTTTTGAGAGGAGGTGCTTGTGTTGGTTAGTGGACTGAGAGCAAGAGGTGGGAATTGGTTTCCTAGCCATGTATGAGCTATCTGTATTTTTCCCATTTGCTTTGGAATTTAATACACCACATGAAATTGTTGTTCTCTGCTTCAATGTAAAAGTGTTGGGGACAAATGGCTCTAGAGCTATGGGCATTAGAGGAATATTAACTGTGTTTCCATGTCTATAAACTGATTTGCATGTGTAGTATTCTGCAGTGGTTTATTAGGGTTACTTTTTGATAGTTAGTCTTTGAAAGCTTAACTTTCTCTGAGCTATTCCTAGGGGATTTTTCTAGAAGAGAAAGTTTAGTAAGCCCAACTCTGTTCATACCTTAGCCCCTTCATCTCATTCTGCAGAATCTCTGCATACGAAAGTCTCCTGCAGGAGTTAAAGCTGCTAAAGGTAAAGGCCCAAAAGAGCAATAAGAACATTTAACCTGAGTTTTGGAACATCTGAAGCCCTTGAATTACATTCAGATGCATTGAGTCCAATGTACTGCATTCCTCTAAATCAGGTCTTCAAGGAAGACATCCTCTTTTGGTTTGAAGACACTAAGAGATAGAGAATCCACCACTTGCCTTTGGTAGTTTGTTCTAGTGGTTAACCACAATCACTGTGAGAAATTTGTACCTTATTTCTAACTGGAATTTCACTTGCTTTCACATCTTGTTGTGCTTTTCCTTTTTTAAGTACAGAGCCTTTTAATATCTGGTGTTTCTTCAGTCAGATGTATTAATGTGCTACAATCACAGCATCTCTTTCAGTCTCCTTGTCACTGAGCTCAACAGCTTGCATTCCGGGGGTGGAATTCATTCCAAGTGGATTGGCTTTTTGGAGTCTAACGTTGAAGGCATTTCTGTGTTTCTCTTGGAGTTTCTTCAAACCTTCAGTCACACATATGCTCAGAAGTGCCTGTTCTGGCACGTGGCACCATGCTGGGTTTAACGTGTGGGATTTCTGTACTCTGCTGGAGAAGTCCAAAGCAGTAAAATATGAGCTTGGTGCCCACATTTGACACAGCAGTTTAATGGACAAAGCACACACCTTGAAAATGGAAAACCTAGATGCTCTCCTTGAGGGGACTAAACCTCATCCCCCATGTCCTGGGAATGTGTCTAAGCATCAGGCTGTGGAGGAGTTCAAGCATGAGTGTTCCTCTCTTGAATAAGCACAGGAACATGGTCTGGGAGAGAGCAAGAAGAGCAGACTGTGCTAAACACATACTGACACTTCCCCACCTTACTGTTCCAAAATACAACAACTTATGGCTCAAGAAGTTACTGGGATTTTTAGTAATGTAAATAGGATTTCTCTTCCATTAAATTGTCCAGTCTCTTCTTGATGTGAACTTTCAGCATTCTGTTCTCAATGTTCTACAGCTTAGCTCTGTGTCCTCTGATAAAAACACCTTCTCTTCTTTCTTTTGGGTTTGCCAACTGCTAACATTGATATTCCATCATTTTTGTATTGGAATAGACAGGGAATAATTAAGCCTATTAACTTTCTCCATGTCACTCATTTTATACAACTGCAAAAATCTCCCCTTAGTTGCCCAAGACTGAAAATTCCTCATGTTCTTTGATCCTTTTTGCCATCATCCTCTCTCTTCTGTTATAATCTGTTTGAGAACTGCCCACACTATTCATGTGTGTCATGGATGCATATTAGTGTTATAACAGAGTCAGGTAATAATGTCTCTCTACTCCTAATTCAATACTCCAATGTTAGAATAATAAAACCTAACATTCACTTCACATTTTTCTACATTACTAAGAACTCAGCAGCCATCTAAGCTGTCTAATGGGTTTAATTTCTCATCTTATTTCTGAATAGTAATGGTCAGCTCCAAGCCCATCATTTTACATGTGAAATTAGAGTGGTTTTTCCCAACTGTGCATCACTGCCTCTGTATTCAGTTTCAGCAGCTACTTTAACACCAGGTCTCTCACTGTAATAAAGTCCTTCAGCAGTCCTTCACAGACAAGCTTGTCTGTTCTGAAATACTGTGTCATTGGTGAACGTGAGCACCTCGCTATTAATTTCCTTTTCAAGATCATTTATGAATCTGTTGCCATCACAAGTGTCTATGGCACTTCCTGGTTGTCCTCCTCCTCTGTGAAAAATCCTACCATTTTCTCATATCCATTATCCATTCCTCCTACCATTACCCATACAATGAGCATGGACTGTTTATTTTCCTAAAAACCTTGGGCTGAGAAGGGCCTTCAGTTCTCAGTGAGAGTTTTTTCTGCTCTGCTGTTGCTTGTGCAGAGCAGAACTGAGCAGTTCTTGTCACTCCTTGCAGGTGCTCAGTGGCATATAGCTCCTTCCATTCCATCTACATTTAGAACTGAGGCCGTGACGTTCCCCATCCCTCCCTGCCCAGGAGCACAACACCTGCAGTTCCTGTCGGCAGTATTTTAATGAAACCTTCACCTGGGGCAGAAGAAAATCTCCATTTGCAAATGTGGTCTGTATGCTTTGTTCCTGAACCTGTGTATTTACATTCAGCTCATTTTTGAGAATTTCCCCTGAAGTGACCTAGTTTATCAAGTGAGTTATTGTCCTGCTCTTGTTCCCTTCTTAGTTAGCCCTTCACTGATCCTTAAACACATTGTCTTAGCAGTGATGCTAAATTTATTTCCAGAGCTCACTGAAAGAAATGTTGAAACATACCCAACATTAGAGCCCTCCCTACAGAGCCCCAGTGGGTTCCCCCATAGAGTGATGACTCCTCATTAATGACCCTTTTCTAGTACTGTCAGTCAGCCAGTCCCTAAATCAGTCCCTTTATGCTTTACTGATATTGCATTGTGCTAATCTTAAATCAGGATTTCAGTCCTGTACCCTCAGGAGCACACACATTCTAGCTCTGCTTTGGCATTGATTTATTTCTGTTTACTCCCAATTCTCCTCTCTGTTGCCTTCAAGGTCTCGCTGTTTTTACCCAAAGTCAATATTCTCCTGTCCTTTCCCACAGTGATGGCATAGACATTGAGGCTGGATCTTATTTACACTCTCACCCCTTTATAATGTGCAAGCTTTGACATTGATGCCTGCAGTAAGGCTAGTTCATACTACTGGAAAAGCAAAAAAAGAGGCTGTAGTGCAAACGCACATGAAGTCGTAGAGCCTTTTTGCCTCAGGTTGTGTTACAGTCAAGTGAGTCAGAGATGTGGGAACTGTTAACTCTTTTCACTGGGGAGCATTGTTAGTGACCTGCACAAGAAGCCAGAAAACTGTTATTACTTGAAATGTAAAATTAAAGAAAAAAAAATTGCTCTCTTTCTCATTTCCCTGAACTGGACCACATGCTTCCCCGGAGGAAAATCATTGTTGAAATATGTCGACTGCAAAATTTTCTGTTAATCTGAATATTCCTCTCTTGCTCTGAGCTGCGGGATGCAGGCAGAAACCTGTCCCATCTGTTCTGGAGCGATCTGTGCAGGCTGCAAGCGTGATGCTGCTGGAGACGATGGACGGCCTCACACCCTGGCCTTTCTTCTAGAGGGTTGCACTGGTAGGACACGTTGCACCAGAGAGCAGAAAATGATGTCCAAGGTCGCATGGTCAGCCTGGCGCTGCCGGTGGAGTCACTCTGGCTGAGGCCCTACGGTAGCACCAGTTTCACTGGTACAGATGTGACCACAAAACTATCAGCCTACTTATGAACTCTGGGAGCTCTCCTTGCTGTTGGGCATGTCATGGCCTGATGAGCCTTCTCAATACCAGACTCATGCCAGATAACCTTGAAGAATTTTTTTTCAAGTGCAGTGTGCCAAAGACGATCTCACAAGTGTTAATTCTGGTCTTGGCATTCATCCCTGAAGGGTTTAAAGCATCCCTGAGAGATCACCCCTTTCATTTTTCTCTCATTTCTTACTGCATACAGTGCTGTGATATATTTCCTTTCTCTTACTTTCTCTCTCTCTCTCTCACCATATGTTAAAGATTTTTAAGAATGTGCCTTTTCTGCAGCATCTTCTGCTTCTAGATTTTAATGCAGTCCTGATGCATTTACCATAAATCCCTGGAAATATGACAAATTCAGCACAAAACTTGTTGGAAGCAAGAATTCATTGGAAGAAAGTTTTACATATGTGCACAGTCTTCCTTGTCTGGGTGCAAAAGCTACATGATTAACTGGATTTAGAGAAAATTTCTCTGTACCCAATGTCAGCAAAATTTTTGATGGAAGATATTTTTTACACTAACAAGTTCTCAGTGTCTACTGTATTCAGTGTAAAGGAGAATCATGGCATGGAGCAGAATGGAAGAAATGTGCTAATTTGAAAAATCTGGAGATTTTTATCTAGGGGGAAAAAAGTTTTCTGTGAAGGCTATTGGAAAAAATAGTGAAGATTTTTGTGAACATTTTTGTTTGTAGGAAAGTCTTTATCTGCTTTCCACTAGTTCCATCATCTGGCAAATGTTTTTCAGCAACTTGCCCCATTCACAGTTTTCTTTTTAAATCTCACATTTCCCCTTTACACAGCTGTACCCTCTGGCTCTGAAATCCTATTCTACTTTTTACCTACTGTTCATTTGATAAAATATTCTTCTTTCTCAAGAAATGATTCATCTTTGGGGAAGTGAGTGAAGGTTCCTTAGCTTTCTTACAGTGGTCAGGCAGTCTACCCAGTAACAGCATCCAGTAGCCACAAAATTTTGTCACTTTTTCTGCTGTGTCCCGTGGGCTGACTTGTATATTGTGGTCCCAGCACAGGAGAAAAGCTCACACAAAGTAAGTAGAGAAGTCATGCAAGTTATCAGCTGAAATTTTGTGAATCCCAGTGTTGTGACTGTGGACCTATGCTTGTGGTGGACTTGACTACATGGCATGGCACAGGTATGTGTCCTGCAAGAGGTGCTGGGGGAGATGCTCAGACTTAACACCCTAAACTCTTCTCTTTTTTTTATGGTGTGTCTGTTCAATTTTGGGCCAGAACTGTGTCCAGAGAGCACTGCTGTCCTGTTAATACAGAGCAGCAGGGAGGCAGAAGTGGCCACTGAGAGAGTGCATTCACTTCACCTTTTTTTCTGTGCACAGCTTCCAGTTCTTTCATACTCTTCCAAAGAAGTCTGTCTAGAAGGCATGTCAAGAGAATGTCAAGAAAAAAACAGGATTAAACACAGATTTCTACTATGAGATAATGAGGTTTTCTGTTTTCTTCTCTGTTCCTTTCCTAATAATCCCTTGTGTTTTATCAGCCTTTTTGATGACTCTCGAGCACTGAGTTTATGTTTTCAGAGAACTAACCCAAACCCAGTATCTCTGTGAACAGTCATAGCTGAGTATTGTAATATATGTGTAATTAGAGTTATTTTTATCTCATGTTCATTGCTTTGCATCTATCAACACTGAATTTCTTTCAGTGCCATGAGATCTCAACAACAGCGAATATCACTCAGTGTCATGAGATCCTAATGAGATCCTATCATCTGTAAACTCTATTATTCCATGAGTCACTGTTTCCCAGATTTTGTGAATATGTTGAACAACACTCATCCTCATGTGACCTCCCTCTATTACACAAATTGACTCTTAATTCTGTATCTTTGTAGCCAGTTAAGTCAGAGACAAGACATGTCAGTTTCTTTTTAAATCTTTTGTAATCTAAGTACATGGATTTAAGCAATATGAATATCACATTGTTTCTGCCAAAATGCTCTGCGAGGTACATGAACTATGACTTCCTTCTGCCTGTCTGAATTCGGCCTCATTACTAAGAAATTTTGAGGAGAACAAAAGTATTAGAAAAAAAAGTCCTACATTTCTCAACATATGTCTCTTGCTCATGACTTTGAGATCAGTGCAAGCATAGAATCATAGAATTCTTTGTGTTGGAAGGGACCTTTAATGATCATCTAGTCCAGCCCCCCTGCACTGAGCAGGGACATCTGCAACTACAGTAGGTTGCTCAGAGCCCCATCCAACCTTAACTGGAACGTTTCCATGGTTGGGACATCGACCACCTCTCTGGGCAACCTGGGCCAACGTCTCACCACCCTCATTGTAAACCACTTCCACCTTGTATCTAGTAGAAATCTCTCCTCTTTTAGTTGAAAACCATTCCCCCTTGTATTGCAACTGGCCCTGCTAAAAGGATTGTCTCCATCTTTCTCATAGGCCCCCTTTAAGTACTGAAAGGCTGAGATTAAGGTCTCCCTGGAGCCTTCTCTTCTCCAGGCTGAACACCCCCAACTGTCTCAGCCTGTCCTCACAGCAGAGGAACTCCAGCCCTCTGATCATTATTGTGGTCTTCTCTGGACCTGCTCCAACAGCTCCATATCTTTCCTTTGAAGAGGACTCCAGAGCTGGACCCAGTACTCCAGGTGGGGTCTCACCAGAATGGAGAACCAAGTAGGTCTGGGCATCACAGCAACACTATGTCACAGCCTAAAATCTCTTAAAAGTCAAGATGTGATAGTGTGAACTAAAAAAAAGAATTTAAAAATGAGTAGAAAAAAATTCTAGAAAGAGGACTTGTAATAAAAATAGGCAGTACCTCAATACACTCATACGAGTTTCAGCAAAATACCCATGCACACTGGGCAGAGAATGCCCAAATGAGACAAAAGGTGGGCCTTGGGTGTTATTTCCAAAAGCTCCTCAAGCAGATGTCAGGCTGTCTCCTGGCTAGACTCCCCTGTTATAAAGTAGCCTCTTGTTAGCACAGCACTAAGAGTAATTGCACAGACCTGGAGCAGCCGTGTGTAAATTATTTCTTTTAATATGTCACTGGAATTCCTAAAGGAATTCCTGGCTTTTTTTTTTTTTTTTAATGATTTTATTTCAGTTTGTTTCTCATTTATTTCTAGAAACCCTGGTTATGCAACAGAGTGGTGCAGAGTGGAGAGGGACTCTCTTATCCTCAGCCCAGAATAATCCAAGCGCTGCACTCTTCCTCTCTGCAGAAACACTAGAGGAGTTTCTATTCTCTTTTGTGCAGTCAGTGAATTCTCCGTGGGGTTCTCCATCTATCTGGCAGGTCACATTACAGCTCTGCTCTTGTAACTGATCTGTCCATTGGTTTCTACAGGAGAAGTGTTATTGATGAATTACTGCACATGGCGCTGAGAGTTATGTTGCAGAGTTGTTGCTTTTCAGCTAGGGAGCTTTCCTGGGAACTTTCCACCACGTGCTGTATGGCTAAAGAGTTTTGGACAATATGCAGCATACAGCTGCCATAACTCATTCTGGCCAATAAACAGAGAGAGCAAAATGGATAGAAAAGTGGAAGATCAAAGATGCCAGCAGGACAAGCGTATCTGTGATTAGTGATGAATTTTACTACATTAGAGAAAGCTGGATGACTTCAAAAGACACTAGACCTCCTGGCAAGGCATAGAAATAAGCTCCCAAAGTCAGCATGTTGTGACAACGCAGTTTCCCTCCATGTGAGACAGTACTGATTGCACTACCACATGCCAGCTAAACAGATTTATTTTCTCTGAGACCATTTTTTCTTGCCATTGAAGACTTCTCTGTATTTTCCCGTGAGCTGTGGTTATAAGCAGAATTGGTAGCGTTGTCCTAGGGCAGGTCCATGTTACAGCTGGGCAGAAAATTCTGCAGTTCTGTTACAATATTTGACATATTGCAGTACAGCCCCTCCCAGCACATAGATAAAAACACCCAAGATTTAAAAACCTAAACCTGGAGAAATTAAAACTAGTATTTTAAAGTTTGATTTGCACTGAATCAAAGATTTGATTTCATTAATCATGAAACTTTTAATTCTCACATTTTTCAATTGTTTTAACTTTTCTCAGTCTAATTTTCTCAAAACAATAACCTTAAGTTTTCTTTTATGTCACAATATGCCATTTCAGTAATTTCTTTTTCCAACATACATTTCATTTTCAACATAAGTCTGGAGAAGAGCTGAAATCATTTTTTTTTCCATAGTGTTTTGGTTACCAGGAATTGTGTTTTTCCTATGAAAAATGGTTTAAAAATTTCCAACCAGCTCTAGTGTTTGTGCTAAAATGATTCATGGTAACATCCTGTGGAGTCTGAAAGCAAAGACAGCATCCACAGAAGGAGTCCAAAAATGAAGATAAGGGCTGGATGATGAAGTGGAGTTAAAATTGTCCTGTGCCATCCTTCTTCCATCTGTTCAAATGAAGCTTTGTAAAAAAGGGGGATACTGGCAAAGATGATCGCCAGTTTTTCAGGTGGCAGAAAGAAGAGAACACTGTCTACAGAGACATGATGGGATCCAGTTTTTGGGATACTGCTTGTCTCCTGTCCTGTGGAGCTATTATGGGGAAGGTGATGAGGCATGTTCATCAAAAGAGGTGGTGAGGAAGGTTTTTCAGCCTCCTAAAAACAGCTTAGAAGGCATGCTGATCCAAGCCAGAAGAGTAACAAACCTTGGCTCCCATTCCCAGCTTCCATAAGCTGTAAGGATGAATATTCAATTTTGATCCTGGATTCAGTTTAGAGAGCAATTATCCATCCACGTTCTGTAATTCAGTTATGAACTGGTTTCCAAACTCTCCTCACATTAAGGTCTGAGTTTCTATTTATTTGGATTACAAAGTCCATTTCTGCTATGGCCGGCTTGCCTTTGCCTCACACTGCAAACATCCAAGAAGGTACTGGAAAAAGGAGGTTGATCCAATGTCTCCTTTAAGACGGGAAGCATGTAAGTGGATGATCTATTAATACAACATTTATTAATACCCTTCTCGCACACAGGAACCAAAAATCACAAGGCTTGCTTTGAAGCTGGGACTCTCTCCCATGCATTGAAACGAGTTTCCAGCAACACGCAGGTGCATGCCATGTAAGCAGAAGAAACCTTGGGACCACGAGCAAGCAATTTGATGACTGCTGTGTGCTCAGTGCCCGGAGCAGATTCATGTCAAGGTGACACTTCCCTGGCTCAGCTCTCCCCTTGTCTCTTACCGAAGAGCTGTAGATATTTTACTTTTGCAGGCTCCTTTTATTACTTTCTAGTGCCTGATAGATGTTGTTCCTAAATACTTCTGCAGGTGATTACTGTGGGGAATTAGTAGGCTTCCTATTCACACCTTTCTGTCCAGCCCTTCTTGACTTGCATAATTCATTAAGCCAGAGGAAACGAGGGATCTCACAGAGCAAGCTGAGGCCCTGGCCAGCCTCAGAGGGGCTTTTCAATGGTTTAATTTAATGATCGTTGTGGGAAATGCTTGTATAGATGTTAAGCATTTTGATTCCCCTCCCATTCTTTCCCCTGTTAGTAGGTGGTTGTGCCACTGAGAGGTTCCTTAAGAGGACCGTTAATGTGAAGTATGAGTGTTGTTGCCTGTTCACATGCTGGCTAACAAGGAGGAGACATCAGACTTAGTTTCCCAGAAGAGGTGCCTAAATTTTTGTGGTTTTCAAGCATTAACAATTTTGCTTCCTAGCACAGGTGGGGTTTGAGCCCCTATCTGCAAACGCACGTGTCCCGAGTGTCCCTTTTTTGGTGGTGGGAATATTGGTAAAGGAAAACACAGATGTGAAAGAGGCCCTGAAGCCTCCAGGCATGTCAAGCTCTAACCGGTTTCTCCACACCTCCCCGAAGTGGATATTTAGAGTCAAGATATGACTGAAGGAGCAAAGCTTTCTGGCTAACTGACATGGGTCGAGTGACACTGCTTCAAGGCATGATGACACCAAACCCTTAGGCAATATCTACACCGCAGAATTGCACATTGCACAGGAGCGTTCCCAGGTGCTTTAATTTGCATTTGAGCCTCAGACCAGTCCCTGCCACGCTTCTGGCCTCGGCTCACTAGCATCCCTCCAAACAGTTTCCAGGCACAGTTTGGCAACCAGCACGACTAGGGACCATTCCCAGTTGGCAGCTTGGATGTAGCCGCTCTCTTTTGGAAAGCAGGAGAGTTTAATGAATGGATGCAGGCAGTTCTGTGCCAGTTGGCCTCCAGGCTAGAGAGTGGTCCTGGCCGTGTTTAATTTTCTAAAACAGACATAGCCTTGGGTCTCCTTCTTATCTCTGCCATTGACTTCCTGGGTAGTGAGGGCTTGGCTGTTTACCTATAAAAACGACTTTGTGAAAATGGAGCGTGCATGAAAGAATGGTTTCAAAGACTAGCTATTATGAATATGGTTCTTTTTAACTTAACAAGTCATTCACAAACTGATCTTGGCTTCCTTGGATTGACTTAGTCTTCAGAGATATTCACTGATCATTTACAGCAAGAAACATTCAGCCTCTGGTTTGTTTTCTTTGCTTCCTTTTTGCAGTGGGGGACCAGCCAGCTGAGAGATCTGCTTTTGTTTTCCCTCTGCTTGATTTGATGATTGAAGCTTTTCAAACAGAACTACAACACACGGCAAATATCCGTGATGAATTTCTAGATAAATAAACACTTGGGCCAAGGTTATTTTGGAAGAACAGCAGTCTCTGTGCCTCCAAATGGCAAATAATGGAGTGAACTGAGTCCAGCCACTTTTTCTGGAGTTGGAGGACTTCTGCTATCTCTGCTGTTAACCTGTGCTTCTCTGTTTCATAGTTTTGCTCCACGTTTCTGAAGCACTGAGAAAGACACGGTTAGGGCTGGTTAAGAGTCAGTCCAGGTCCTCATTGAAAAGAAGGAGACTCTTCCCGTTGCCATGTTGCTCAGAAGTGGAGTGAGGGTTGCTTGTGGTCTGGGTGCTCATGGGGTGTGCATTCAGAGTGGTCAGCCCCTTGCAGGAAGGTCCCCATGAGGTGACAGGTCAGTCTTTCTCAGGCGAGGATGGCCCAGGGGACGTGCTGGAGACAGGCTTGCATCATCTAAGCGTAACTCTTGGCTCCATCATTTGCTCATCTGTGGCTTTGCCTTCACTCACTTGTTTCCTTAGATGAGTTCCTCTGCCTGCTTATTTATGTTAGGAAAATTATCATTCTTGTATTTTGGTCTGCGCCGCTTCCTCTGGGCCTGTTTTTTTATTGCACAGAGGGATGTCTCTAATGAAGTGGACGGAAGGAGGAGGACTCAGGGCTTATTTTTATCCTATACATAGGAAGTTGGCCAGAACAGGGAAAAATAGAGCAGAAAGTCCTCATAGCATTTCCACCCCCCAGGTCTGGAGACAGAAATCCCCACAGACTTTACTCAAATGTTCCACCACTGCCCAGGGATGCTGCTGAGAACTTTCTCTGCAGCTTTGCTTGTTTGTTTTTGAAAGAAAAAGTGCACACTGCTTCCTGCCACAGGGCTTGCTGCCCTGCCATTCCTGCCATCCAAGTTTCTTTTACTAATGAATTAAGCCTCAGACCCCCAGACTAACTGAAAAAAAAAAAAAATAGGAAAAAAAAAAAAAAGGAAATTTGTTTATATGCATTGGATAGTGTGACAGCACCTAGAGGCCCTGATGGAGCTGGCAGTTACATCACACATTCCTGGTCTGAGGAGCCTCAAAGTCAAACTGAACAGATGGGCTCAGGGTAGCAATACAGAGCAGAAATGCAGAAAAATGTAACAGTTATCCTGTTACCACAGAGAGGAGAAAGGAACAGGGTGAAACCAGACTTTGTATTTTTCGGTTCAATGAGTGGCTCACTGGATCTTGCTGTTGTCCTAGAAATTCTGGGGAAACTGAGGGACATGTTTTATGACTAAACACTTACCTTGCATCCATATTTTCTTTGTCCCATTAAATCTCCTTTCCAGAAGGACTGCAGGCCATTTGTTTCATTTTTATTTTTTTTTTTTTTCTTTTGAGAGGTGATGTCTAAGGAGAGCAGCAACAGACCAGACAGCTCAGGCTCTCCCACGCATCTTCCCCATCACAGGCTGGTGTCACCACCGAGCATCTCCCTCCTCTGCCGCTGGTCCTGTAACACAGCTGGACTTCAAAAGAGGATGCTCCTCTCCCACATGCTTCAAAGAGAAACCAGGAGTTGCAGAACAATTACTCCCACTCACAAGATGAGGGGAAATCCTCTTCTAACGGAGGATTATCCTGTTAAAATGAGGATGTCTGGTGATTTATGACTTGCTGTTTTAAACTCTCCTCCCCCTACCAAAGAAACACAGCACACAGCAAAGCTGGAGGCAGATACAAGAGAGAGCTGATGTTGGCAGCACTTTAAATATGGTGAGAAAGATGGGAAAACCCATTCTTTCTGACCTCATTAGCATGACTTAATTAATAGTTATAATCTTATCAGAGGTTGCCATGAAGGAGGGATATGCAGGCTGGACATCAAAGATTTAATAAATAGGTATTTTCAAACCAAAATCTCCACTGGGTAATTTTGTCTGGCTTCCTGTGTAGCTGATACCAGAGGTAGATCTTTCCAACTAAAACCAACGTGGATTTAATAGAAAGGTGCTAGCAATGTGATTTTTTTTTTTTTTGTAATAATTTTAACAAGAAAACTTGAAGTGTTTTATTTTGTAAAATCCAGCTTATCTGCACTTTGTTGCCTTCCATTTGCATTTTCTACTCTAAGCATCTTCTAAACCCCAAAGACTGCTTGCTGCTCCGTAAGGCTTATACATCCATCTTTTCTCCTGTTATTGACTCCAACCTTAAAAATAATATTCTCAACTTGGGGTAAAGAAAATGTTGCATTTTGACACAGAAATTCTTGCAACCTACATTAAATACTGCAAAAATTAATATCTCTGCCATGAGTTTTGTTATTGCCTCTGATATTTCTATAGATATCCCAGCTCATTTCATTTGTGCTACCCTTGGCCTGAGTCTTGGAAGTGGTTGCACCTCTTAATCTCAGGAATATCTTGATATCTTGATGTCTAGTGTGCCAGTAAAATAGTTACTGTTCCTAGGAATCAAGAGAAAACTATTTCAGCAGAAGGTGCTCTGTCAGCCGTGGATGTTGAATGGCAGGACAGCTTGTGTTAAGAGCTAGCCATAGAAAGACAACGACTCGTTTGTGCCAGGTTTGAAGTGGAGGAAAGAAATCCCACCTTAGGACCAGCAGAGAAGCAGAAGGGAAAGATAGCCAAAACCAGAGACGTTGGTGGTGGGTAGTGCAGCGTGGGGCAGCCTTGGAGGGAGAGTCAGAAGCAGAACAGATCATTGAAATTGCTGCCATACCTGCTTCTCTACACGGAGCACTCATCAAAATGTGAGCTAGTCCACGTCCAGATCAGACTACCCCATACCCATTCATATTCCAGATATTTCTAAGAAAGCATCACAGCCTGTGAAAGCTCAGGATCACCCAGAATAGCTTTTGAGTATAAAGAAGGTCATGGTTTTAACCCTGAGTCCATCAGTCTCAGAAGATTTTACACCAGCACCAGTGAGACTTGAATTTGCACTGGGGTATTTGTCACAGGCCATTAACAGGACAGATTTCTTGAGGCTAAAGGGAGAGAGAGTGACTGTGAACTATAAAGCCACATCCTTACTGGTGGCTATAAATTTGGATAAACCTCCTCCCCCAGTGCTCTGGATTCTAGCATGATGTCTCCTCAGGCTGTTTTCCTCTCACTTGTGAAATATATTACAGTAGCCAAATTACCAAGGGATGAATGACCTCAATAAATTCACTCATTCTGCTCTAAGAGAAGATACCATGCTGTGGGGAACAGAGTGAGAATGTATTTTTCTCCCCAAACTTGCAATTATTCCCATTGTGTGTCAATTTTATTGGCAGGTGATTTTTTCCTCCCTTAGTTGGCCTCAATTTGAATTTTTCCATTCTACTTCCCACTGTAAATGCCTTTTCCAATTACTGTGTTTTAGCTCATATCAATGAAATCTCTATGGGGGAAAAGAATAAAGCAGGACAGGTTCTCAGCTGGTATATATCTGCCTTGCTCAATACATTTCAAGAGGGCTCTCTTCTGCTCTGCCCAGCTCAGGATTCATACAGCAGTGGTGCTAACATGGAACACAATCCTACTGTATTTTTCGTTGACAGATTTGGTAAGCTGGCTATGCATGGGAGAAACTCTCCCCCAAGTTGTTAGAGGAATGGCTGAATTTCATTTTTCCTTCTTTTGTGCAACCTGTACTTACAGAGGTACCTCTCCAATCTGACAAAACAAAATATTTCTCTGTGGGGAACAGAGAAAAATTTTATCCAGATACAAAATCAGCCCATCTTCATCTAAAATTCAGCAAAACTACAGGCCCTGCTTTTCATTTTCCCAGTAACTTGACTCAGTGCTCTAAGCAAAGAGCCTAGGGGCAATGGCACCTGAGAGGCTCCCAACAACAGCAAAAGAAGTTCAAACCTCACTGGGTAAAATGTCCTAAGCTCCCTGGGGAAAGCCTCAGAATGGCAGCAGAGGCAGAAAACAGCTGAGAAAATCCCTACTCCAAATCCCCAAGCACTGTGTTTTTTACAAAACCTTGTCAATATTAATGTAGCTTCTCTTCCAACTGAGAACAGACAGAAAGGACTAAAGCTTTGTTTCAGCATCCATCCAGATGACTCCAAATGCACAGATGCACAAACCTGGTGCTGGCTGAGAACAGAGGAGGCACAATTTCTAAGAAAGAGGCAATTTTAAAAACACAAACAAACTGAAAACCAAAACTAAATTTATTAATTTTATGTTCACCACCATGTCTGGAGCTGACTCTTGCCTCACTCAGTTATAACCAAGTAAAAAGTGAGCATCTGATCTGAACTACTTGTGAGATCTTCCCCTGCAGCAGCTGGAATAAGACTAACACTTGTTGGTGAGGGATCATCTCACACCATGACCCTCAAGTGGTCCAAAAACCAAAATGATACAACCGAGTACCAGAACCATAGGACCTGGAGACATTCCAGATGAGGCTGGAAGTGGCTTTGGATGGGGCTTTGAGCAACCTGCTCTAGCTGCAGATGTCCCTGCTCGCTGCAGGAGGGTTGCACTAGGTGACCTTTAAAGGTCCTTTCCAACTTAAGCTATTCTACAATTCTATGACCTTGGACACCTGAAAATAATGGGTGGGTTAAGAAAGGGCTCACTGGTGGATTTTATCCCACCATTGCACACTGAGAGACGACTCATGCTGCTCGCTTTCTCCACAGCCAGTGATCTGGACTATGCAGCACCTCCCATGAGAGCTGAAGAGCCTCGATCACAGGTAGAGAGCTATCCATGGGTCTTGTGAAACAGTTTGACTATTGCAGCTCAGACCAAATGGGGACAGTAAGTCTTCATTCTATGCATGCTGCTTTTGTGTGAGAGCAGAGCTTAGGAAAAGGCTTCTCCCTCAAAACTCTGGGCAGAATAGTTTCTCCACGACTCATCACCAACAATCAGCAGTGTTGCAGCAGTGGAAAGTTCGTTCCCTCTTGCTTGTGATGAAGATCAGAGATGGAGGGAGAGAAGCTAAAAGTCAATGGCACAACAGCTGCCCCAGTTATTCCCTCTAGGATGAAGAATAGATACAGAAGGTCTGATTCAGGAAAGTAAGAACCTTCCTGCAGGCACTGGAGGTTCAGTGAAGCTGCATCTCATTCCTTCTGGTGTTGGAGCTATCGGTGAGCACAGACATGGTGGTGGCTGCAAGAGCATTTCCTTTAGTTCTCAGAGGTAGAGACCCACTAGAGAGGTCTTCACACAGGAGCGAGACATTGAGTCTTGCAACTACAGTTGCCCATGGTTATTGTACTTGCTGGTAGACCTTCAGTTATTCTTGCACACCTTTAATTTCCCATCTGGCATTCTTGGTATTATCAATATTAACTTTTTCCCTTTCCTCAGACACAAGGCAACCTCCTCCTGCCAACACCTACACCAACCTTCAACATGATTCCTTCTACCTCTGCCTCACTGACCTTGTCTACATCAGAATCATGGTCACAAAGGAAAGGATGATTTCAAAACTTCCTTGTTTGAAAAGGTCAAAGGTAAATTTGGAATACAGACACCTTTGTCCTGCCTGTATTGGTGTGAGAAAGGAAAGAGAAGGTTGCTGATGTGGGAGTCCCATAAGAGTTGTTTCACCTTGCATTGTCACTGTTAAAAGAGAGTAGCGTTTTTGCTTCATGTCTTCTCTTTCCTGACATCTGAAGGTTGGGAGAAAACAGGATTCAACAGTATTAGAAAGATAAAGCAATTGCTTTAAAGCCAAATCCTTTCATAATGCCCTTAAAATCTCAGTGACTGCAAAGTCTGCAGGAAAGGGTAATATCTTCTATTAGCTGATTTCAGCTGATAAAATTTGCAGGGAAGGAGAAAAAGAGCTGTGGGGCACATGAAAACTTCTTCAGATCTCTGTAGATTTGGAAATGTCATTGTTTCCTGATTTACCTCATGAAACATAAACTTTCCTAAACATGGTCCATTAACGACAAGGTGTGCAAATGTGCCTTTTCAACTCAGAAACAGGGTTGGTCTGTTCCAGACAGAGCTCTTTGGACCTGAGATGACAAATAATTCAAGTTTAAACATATATAGTTGTTTGTAGGCCCCAAGACACCTTATGGCAAATTCGTTCCAGCTACTTTTCTCAATGTCCCCATACAAATAAGGCCTAAGTAGCAAGGCCAGGAACAAGAGAGGAGACAGTTACGTACAGTCTGAGGATAGGAAGCCATAGTGACTTTTATATATACATAGACACATGTATGTATGTATGTATATATATAAATTAGGAACCCTGAAACTTAAATCCATGTGCAGGAAAGTCTGCAAACAGAAAGCTGAAGGCATATTGGAAGAAAAAAATACTGCTGCCTGCCAGTGTTAATGCAAGCTGCATATAGGTTCAGTATCTTATGCTTTGGGGGTTTGAGATTTTCAGCTGGGTAGTTTTCATCTAAATAGAAGTCAGGTGTTTTTCAAAAGGCTTTTTCTTTTAATGCATCAACATGTTTTTCCAGCAGTAAAGGATTGGCTTTTCAAGCAGAATGGAAATTTTTAATTCGATCTGCAATTTTGTTTACTTTAGGAAAAAAAGTAAAGCCAACCATGGAAACGTTCTCACTAAAAATGCTGGCTTTAGATCAAAAACTCTTCTGAGATTTTTTTTCAAATGAAATATTTCCCTTTAAAACTTTAGTTTTTGAAAGAACCTGCTTATTTTTCTTAGAGTTTTTGGTTGAGAAGGAAGAGGAGCCTAAAAAACAGTGAGTAGAAACAACTTAGAAAACATTTCTGTGGAAAACTAAAAAATAAGCTGAAGTTAAAATGCTAATACCTTCAATTAAAAATACTTGCCATATTTTGACCAAACAGTAGAACATCTGGCCACATCTGACGGGGCTGGCATTGCTGTGTAGGTGGCTCCAGGAGCTCCACCACACTGGGGAAATGTTGCACTGTCGATAAAGCCGGCCACGTTCACTTCCTATCTTCCCATATGCTGGGCTCATTAATGGAACATCAAATCCAGAAATGTGGACATAAAGTCAGCCTATACATGCCTAGCTTCTGATACGAGCATCCGACCACTGCTTGGGGCCTGTGTTTGAAAAGCAGGGCCATGTCCTGAGGGCTGTAAATCCATTCATTTTTGATGGAAAACAAATCTCAGTGGGTTTCTTTCTTTTTTTTCTTTTTTTTTTTTTTTTTTTCCCTTCCACAAAAGAGCCTTGTTTTCTGCATTGTGAGCCTGAATTGCAACGGGGAGGGGAAAGCTGCAAATCCAGCTCAAGGCTTGAAAGATTTCCACTGTCAGTGCTAGAACTCTGCAGAGTCAGAGCCCCTCGGTGCCAAGAACAAACACATCCTCACCACCGCATAATGCAAACACGATGCTCTCGTCATCTGCTGCAGGACACTGGGAATCTGCCTCCTGGGAGGAGAGGCAGGCAGGGAAAGCCCTGGAAATCTTTTTTGGTGACTAAACCCATGCTTTAAGGGGAAGTGCGTAAAGGGCCGTCGCTTTTCCAGGCTGCCCTCCCACCTGCAGAGCTTTGCTGATTTAATAAGGGCTGAAAGGGATTATCAAGTTGTGAAGTTGTTTGCATCCTACTGGGTTGTAATGAATGAAGGTTTTTGTTCAGCTCAGCCTAACTGAATGCTTCTGGGAGTGATCATAGCTGGGGAAAGGCTGTGAGGGACCAGCCTTTTTGGTACATGGTTAATATTTGAATGTTGTATGATGAAATGGTAGATGCACAAACTCCTTGTTAACTTTGTAGCATGCTTCTTCCCCTTACTCCTGCTCCAACACTTGCTTCAGGGTAAGTCCATGCAATGCTTTTTCAGTCTAACTCAGCATTCAGTGAAAGAGAAAACTTGGTATCTTCAGCTCCTGTAATTAACGAGCAACAGGAAAGTTCCCTCACAAGTCTCTGCACTCACCTTCCTCCTGTTAACTCAGCCCCAGGTTTCTCACCCTTGGGGAGTTTGTATCAATTGCAGTTCTGCTTACAAAACTAATGACAAGAAAGATGCTCGTTCCCTGCCAATTCCCTGCAAGCCTCTTGCTTCCCCTGCTGAGAAGGACAAAGAGTGCCACAGGCACGCTGGGGTAAAAGCCTCTTAATCCATCTCATTTTCAGGGCAATAAAAGAGCAGAGCAACTCCACCCAATTAACAGACACAAAAGCCACCTGCCCCTTTGAGGCAGAGCTCTTGGAGTGAGAAGAATGTAAAACTCTCTTCTTCCTAGACTGAATGATTTTATAAATCTGGCACTTGCATGAGGAGCAGGACATGGTCTTCTCCTAGACAGTCTTCTCTCCCTCTGGAAAGGTCAAAACTGCTCTGTTACAGTGTTACCTTCTCAGTGCGTCTGGGTTTTGTCCCCTCTTTTTATTCCATTATACTGTAGTTGTTCCCAGTCCCTCTCATGCTTCCTGCACAACAGTAGGTCTTGTCTTGAGATGCTAACCCAGCAGGTGAGGTGGCCTCTTGGCCATCCTCTTCACCAGTGCTCATGCAAACAGAGTGGTACAAACATGCACTTTACTATCTGAAGATGCAAAGCCCAAGATCCCCTCTCATCTAGGAGAGCCTAGCAAGTGCAAGTTGTCTCAGTGTTTCTGCTTTTACTTCAGATTTCCTCCAGAACGTGTCATCCATCGTTCAAGCGTCTGAGGCAGCTAGTAAAGGAAGTCTGGTATCTTCCTAAACTTTCCTCTTGCTTCAAGAAAGTAACCTCACCATCTGCTCTCTCATAGTTTTCGTTCTTATCTATATATCTCCCTTATTTTTTCTTGTCATAGCTTTTCACAGCCTCCTTCCATCAGCTGTCCTACACAGACATTTTTCCATTTCCTTCTCCCACTCCTGCCTCTGAGCATTTCTTCCTTCCTGCAGATAATTTTTGGGAAGGGATCTCATCACACTTAATCAAGTACACTGTTTACCCTAGCCAGCTTTAGTCTCCTAAGTGAGCCAACATGTCTTTCCATACTACTTCTACAGTTAATGAAGACAGAAAACTCCTCCAAGGGGTGAGGGACCATTCTTAAGCCAAACTCCTTCTCTGAAACCTTCAGAAGGGCTTGACTGTCCCTTGGGAAGCCAGGAAGATTTGGTGTTTGGGAAACAGCTAACTGTTAAAGTGGTGTGGCTATATCTCAAAGACATCTCCTTCTCCTATTTCAGATACTGCCTGGGCTCTCATTTCTCCTATGATGTTAAAAGAAAGGTGTATAACAGTTACAAGAAGAAAAAGAGAGTGAGCTAGGAGTTTATGGTGGGGTTTGTATTCTCTAGTCTAACACAGCAAAAGAAAAGGGCTACCTAGGTCAAATTGGCTTAGTATCATAAAAGCTCCAGTTGGAAAGGACCTCCAGAGGTCTTCTCGAAGCAGGGTCAGCCGTGAGGTGACACTGAATTACTCAAGGTTTCATATTAGAAAAGCTCAGTGTTTTAGGTGCTTCGCTTGGAGGAAGGTGAAGAAGAAGGAAGCATATGCAGTTCCCACTACAATTCAGGGCTCTTTTTTGTTGGAAATAGGGAGGTGAGGTGGGATGAGGTAGTTCTCCTGTAGGTGTGTGGTCCACAAGGGAGTCCAGGAAGCAAATATCTGAGCTAATCAGATGGAAAAAGTCACACTGAGGGTGTTACTTGACTGCTGCCAGAGCTGGCCTGATGGTGGCTGTTTGCATCCCACCTGCACTGCGAAGTCAGAGGTAACATCAGCTGACATGAATTGAGCTTTCCTTGACATTCATGTGCATGCAGAGGTCCCATTTTAGAATGAACTGGTTTCTTAGGAGCCAGCCCTCCCCTCCTCCAGATTTTGTTCCTGACTCGTGTTTACCAGCTGGAGAGAACATGACAAAATAGTGAAAAAAAAGAAGAGATCTGCTTTGAGCATTAAACTTCATTGCTGAAAGACTAGAAACTACTGTTTGGCCTGCCAAGGCTTTAATTGTCAACGTATGTAAGAAAGGCTCTTATTTAGTCCCTGTTTGCGTTCACCAGGGGGTTCATAAAACAATTACAAGAATCCAGTGATAATCTTCTTTCAGCCTTTATACTCCAGTCAGCCCAAAATATCAATCCAGTAGATGATTGCACTTATGTGAGGTCACCGAGTCACTGACTGACTCTCTGATTCTCTGACTTTATTATTATTAATTGTTTTTATTAGTTACTGCTACTACAGGGTTTGTGAGTCATCTACCCAGTCCACAGTCCTTAATAACCTCATTGTATTATCCTGATCAAAGTTGGCCCTTTCTGTTTCCCTTTCATGTGATCTTCAAAGTCATCTTTGGATGGACTGAAAAATAAAAATCTCGAAGGCAGTTTCAGGCTGAAACAAAAATCGACAGCTCCACATTTTTGATAGTTGAAACATTAAAATCTTATGGTGTTAGACTGTCATCTTGTGAACAGTCTAAGACAGGCGTGAGACAACCACAGATCCTGGCTGGAAGCAAATCAATGGACTCTCCCCATTAGACTGAGGGGCTCAGAGTTAGCAAATGGCAGATACTAGTCCTTCAGATTGGCTTGAAATCATTACACAAACTAAATATTAAATTATACACTTTAGTGCTAACTGGTTGCTGAAAACCCTGTCTTGTGTGTAAATGCAAAACAAGACTTTAGAACTGTTTTGTATTCCTTTTTGCAGCTTCGATACAGCTTGAATGCAAGTTGTGTTTCATGCGATATCCCTGTAGTTTTAAAGACAAACTGTTGTAGATTGGATCTTTACATAAAACGTTGGAATCTGGATAGTTTCAGCTCTTGAAGGACAGTGTAATATTTCATCCTTTGAGTCTGACTGTTACTCAGGCAGGAGAAAAAGGAACATTTTACCAATGTTATATTACTTGCTAAAGAACTGAAGCGTGTGCTAAACTCTTGTTGAAGTTCAGGATGATAAAGAGATCCTGAGGTTTCCACTGAAGCTTGTGCTTAAGTATTTTATTAATGCAGTGGTCTGCTTGGCCTTCTCACTGTCTCAGTTCATGTTGGTATGAAATTTATGTCACAGAAACAAAGCAGTCAGATTTAACCCTCCTCCTCATAAGCTTGTTCCCCTGACTTGTAGGCAACATGGTCTTGAAATGAGGTGAGGTTGAGTTTCTCCTTTACCACTCTTCACATCCAGTGTCAGGATGAATTGAGAATAGAAGGAATCCAATAAAAGAGCCTAAACAACCAGAAAAGTCAGATGGCATTTATTTTTTTATCCTGTGGATTACCAGAAAAGTCAGATGGCATTTCCTTTTTGTCCTATGGATTGTCTTTTCAATATTGCTCTGGATGGCAATATGAATCTCTCGTGGGATTTTCAATCATGCCATAATGAATAAAATATTCAATTTAACTTATTTGTCAAATTCAAATACTTCTAGAGGACAAAATTTGGATTTAGAGCTTTTTGTCTAAAGATGGAATTAGCCAGGAAAATAAAAAAATTGTTTTCATCTCAAGAAACCATCAGAAGATTCCATCACTCATTGCTTCCAAGATCAAAGCGTTTTACTCTGCTGTGGAACAGGAGTAATTTATACTTGCTTTGTGTGTAGTGGTGAGAGAATAGAGCTTAATGTAGTGGTAATAAGATAAGCTGCTAAAAGCTTTTATATAGAAACCAGGAAGATGGAATGGCGTTTTCACCACTGCTACCAAAAATGGGTGCACATTTGGTGGGTGTCTTTCCTAGAAACCCACATACATAATGATTTGAACAGAACTAATATTTTTTCTTTATAAACAGAACTGCCTTTTTTTTTTTTTTTCTGTCAAGTCAAGTAGTGGCCAATTTGTGAAGTGTACCTGCACCAAACAAAGAGCATAAATGCTATTTTATCATAGTTGCATATAAGGCACAATTTAGCTCAAGGCTAGAGGTGGTAGAGGGATGTAGTATGACACTTAGAAAGTTTGCAAAACTTCTACATAAGAGCACAGAAGAGAATTCTCTTCTGCATTACAGATTTCCACTTTAGGTGTCTAAAGTCCAGCTGAGTTCAGTAAGAGTTTAGCCATTTCAATCCCTCTGTGGACTGGACACCAAGTTATCACCTTAGAGCTTAGATAAATTACCCGTTTCAATGTTCCTGAGTAAGGTTCCAAACTGGTATTTTTTGGCTGATCTTACTGGAGGTCCCAGAATAACTAAGCCTAGAAACAGGAGTAGTTGGCAGTTGTAACTTGGATACAGGGATTTCACAAGGTTTGAACAAAGGTGCTGTAGAGCATCATCTTTTGGTCATGATTTGGCAGATTTAAGGACTGTGGCAAGAGGTGTTCTCAATAACAGTGAGCAGAACTGTTAACATAGCCTTTAAACATTGCAGCTCAAAGCCCAGCTTGGCTTTGGCCTTTGCCAAAGCTACTTCTTAACAACTGACTTGAAAACTGCAAGGATGAACTGTCTTTTTTCCTCCCTATGGGGCAACCACATCTCGACATTGCGGTTCCTAAATGACCAGCAAATAATTTCATATGCTGGAAACGAAGAAAAGGGAAGGGAAGGAAAGAAAATAAAAGATGCAATCTTTTCTTTTACTCTCCTCAAGTTAATGAAGTTTTTATAAATGTGTAAGCGTGTCAGTATTCCAAGCCACATCAAATCACTCCTAAAATCTGTATTTTAAAAACAGGAATGTGTTTAATATGAATGGCTTAAGGAATAAAATGCAAAAAGATGTTGATGATGCTGGATTACCAGCCAGCTGGAGAATTAAGAAAGAGAAGGAGAGGAGTGATGAACAGAAGAACAAAACAGCCCGTGTTTTACTGGCCAAGTCAACAACCGTGTTATTTCAATCGCCCCTCATTATGGAAAAGTGTACTCAGGTTATCCTGGAATCCAAGTTCACTATTTTTAAGGAGTCACATCAGGAAAAAAAGCATGATGCAATGCAGAGAGTATGACAGGGAACATCTGGACACCAAACTACTGGAGCTGCCATGTTTTGCAGAGGGATGGCTCCGAGGATGAGATGGAATGAACTGTAACAAATATGGGATTTTGCTGGCAGGTTTAATTTATTTAAATGCATCCCTGGCTTTTGAGTTATTTCTTTGTTTTGGATAATATTTAAACATGTCAAAAATCCTCTCTCCTTCCTGCCCTTCATTACACATGACAGGGAGTGGATTGCTGTGGCCATGTGTAGAGTAGGAATGAGCAGAGCTCATCTGGATGGGCTGGGGAGCACATGAGCACTCACAGCAAGCCCCGAGCAGTTAACCTGGAACCTGCCTTTCCCTGGGTGACCTGAGACACTATGACAGGCTTTGCCAGGATTGTGTGGATCTAAACACGTCTAGAGCATGTTTGGGGGCCACCCCTAAATTCACACACCTCTGCCAATCCTCCGTGTGTCTCTGAGCTGTGTTTCATAAGAACATTTGGCATTTATTGTGTGACATCTTAAGCTTATGAAGCCATTCCTGAGGCTTCACCATAGCCCTACTGTGATTATGAAATCTTCAAGGGAGAATATCAAAACACATGTGGCAGTCTTTAGAAGAGGGAAGAGCTAACAACGAGGTGGACAATCTGCAGGTCCAGAGTCACACACGATTGTGCAAAGCTGTATCACGCTGCCGTAGGGTGCTGGCAAGCCCCAAAATCCCACCTGGGAAGAAGCAAGGCAAAGTGTGAGCTGCTGAAGCTGTTCTTGCTGACCAAGCTGAGGACCGAGCCGAGCCCTGTCCCCAGGGGTTGATGAGATGGGAAGCCACCACCACCTCCTGCCTGTGAACTGCTGCCAAAGGTCTCTTCCGCTTGTCTCTCTGATGTATGGCTGTATGTCCCATGGCTGTCAGCCATATGTTGCTCACAGGGATCAAGAAAGATGGTAGGTGGGCATTTGTGTGGGAGAAGTGGCTGCAATGCTTTTCCCTTTGAAAATGTTTCCATCTCAGGAGGTATGCTTGCCTCCTTTTACAGCTGATGTATTAGGGAGAAGGATAACACCACCCAACTGCAAGAGGAAACCTCTGGGCTTGGCCTGAATGGATACACACAGTCAGTGAGGCCTTTCTTCAGTATGTCACTGTCCTTTCCAGAATTTGGTGATGTATGGAAACACTTTTTGTAATATTTTCGAAAGAGAAAATTCTGACTGCAGCTACAAAGCTGAAAGACACCTTTTTTGGGGTGAGAATCTGGAAAGAAAACACACAGTCAGTGAGGCCTTTCTTCAGTATGTCACTGTCCTTTCCAGAATTTGGTGATGTATGGAAGCACTTTTTGTAATATTTTCTAAAGAGAAAATTCAGCTACAAAGCTGAAAGACACCTCTTTCGGGGTGAGAATCTAGAAAGAAAAGGTTGGGGAGAGTTTTCTGATCTGCCCATCAAAGCAATCTGTTCCATGTTTGGTTTGTTTTATTTGTTGCTGCTGTTTTATTTTGTTTCCCCATTTTATTTTATTAGTTTAGTTTAGTTTGCTTCATTTTAGTTCATTTTATTCTATTGAATTTAGTGGTCCTTCAGCTGTGGGATTTTTGGCATGTGACTGACAGTTAGAGATGACTGTATGAGACACTGACCCACTGGCCTGAACTGACCTGACTCAAGGACAGAGAAACTGCCTCTTTCTCCATGCCTGCACATGCAGACCTTGACCCAGCTGGTGAGCTTGCTTAGCAAGGGGCAAATTAGTCATAAATGCTGGCTTTCATTGTGGAGATATTTCTTCTTTTGAAATGAGCCCCAGACTGCCAACTTGCAGCACTTCACAGGGTAATTGCACCCAGTATCAAGCGGGCAGCAGTGCTCCGTCATCACAGCAGGGACGGCTGTGCATCGATGATGGTGTTGGAAAGCCCTCTCTGGGGCCCTGACTCACGGCTTGCATGACTTTGAGTTCATCTCGAGCTGCTTTTTGCCAAGGGAGAGGAGCTGTGTTGCTCAGCGTAGCTCAGGCTTCACTTCCAAATGTCATCATGAGGGTGAGAAGGGCAGGCGAGGATCACGGCCAACGCTCCCACGGCCGCGGGGTGAATGGCAGCAAAAGAGCTGCTGACAGACAGCAGGACAAATGAAGTCAGCCAACGCTGGCTGTGCTCTGAGGAAAGGTCAACACCTCCAAAAGAGTTTTGATTGCTGCGAAAACTACCCAGCACCGAGTCTCGGCTGCGCTGGAGGTGCCCAGAGGGTCTCAGCATCCCAGCTCAGGGCTGGCTGCCATGGAGATGCAGGAACCACGCCAGACATCCCAAGATCTTATCCCCTATGGCTGGGCACGCTGACTTGCATGTCATGCTCCTGTGGCTCCTCGATGTTCTTATCTGCACCCTGCCTAGCAGTCACAGCTATTCCTGAGTCAGGAAAATTTCTGAATGCAAAGATTACACCTAAAGGGTTTCATGAAAGAAAGAGAAAAAAAAATATCCTCTTACTTTGCTGAGGCCAAGCTGTTGTCAGCTTAAAGAAAGTGTTTTCTCTTTGTGTTTGGACAGTTTAACAGATTTATTTCCCCCTTCTTTCCCTCCCCCAACTTGGATGAAGGTTGCAGCGATTTCCACAAAATATGTTTGGAGGAGCCAAGGCTTCAACACCAGCAGTTTTTAGTCAGCCCGTTGGAATGATCAATAAATCGGCACCGACTGATCTCAGAGTCTGAGGATGTCTATGAGGCACAAGCAGCTCTTTTAGGTAAATTGGAGCAAGTGAGTAAGTCCAGTAGCTCTGGAGCCAAACCCTAAAGTGGATGCAAAATCATATGGGGAGCCAGTGCTGTGATTTTCAGTACAAGGGTGATGTAATGATTGAGTACAGTTCAAGTAAGTAATCTAGTCATCTGTTCGCAATTTTGAGTTATGGCTGATGCAGTCTCTGCCTGCAAGCCAGCAAAAGGAGAGTGAGAATTACAGTTATTGAGTCAAGCCAAAGGCAAGGATCAGCATCTTGGCATCAGCTTGGGGAAGTGGTGGGGTGGGGGTGTACTGTTGGAAATGCAACCTGGGGTCTAGCATGAGCCTGAAATTTCAGAGATGGTTGGGATCTGAACAAAAGATGGCAACTGGGCGGGGCACTGAGAGGTATGGACACCTCTATCTGATCATTGCCCCAAAGAGGAGGAGAGCCATCAGTCCTGAGCACAGGTAAACAAATCTGAATCTGTAGCACCCAAGACAACTACTTTGAACACTTACTCATCTGTGGTGTTTGAATTCCACTTAAGAAAATTTAGAGCCATCCCAGGCCTGACCTTTAGCAAACCACAAAGGCAACCCATAAACCACAAGGCTGGAATCAGCTAGAGAGGACACGTAAATCCAACATATTAGCATAGATTTTCAGCTGCAGCTGGTAACCAGGAATATTACAAACAGGAGACATACTAGTAGTATCTATGTAAGATCTGAGAGTGTAAAGCTGGATCCAGTAGGGCTCCACTGAGATCGTCACCCAAAAGGAGGAATAACACAGCACAACATTTAATAATAGTAAGTGGCTGATTTCACTGCCGACCAGAAATGAAATATTTTTAAGTGTCAGAAACCATAAAAGCATGACATGATTCATCTTAAAATAAACAGTCCTTCCTATGAATCTTAGAGCGGAGGATATATGGAAAGTCCCAAGATGACACCATCTCCGGAGTGCTGTTTTGGGGCAGAAAGCACATATTGCAAGCTCAGCACTACAGGGGCTGGCCAGCTGAAGATCTATTGGGACTGGGATACTAAAGGATGTGCTAGTAATTGGGAAACTAAATCTCACCCTCAAAATCAATACCAGAGTAAGTTTTTTTGACAAGATGAATACCTTCCCCGTATGTTGTTCATCTGAGGGATTATCCACTAATCATGGAAGATCTTTGGGCATTGAGCAAAACTGTAACAAGTAATCCATTGCACTAGTCATTTATATCAAACCTGCAGTCTTTGCTGAAGGTTATATTTTTCCCACTCTGAGTTCTGAGATGGATAAAAAGAATAGGAAGATTAAAACTTCCCTCTTGAAATTTTTGCATAGAAACATTATATTTCAAACTATTTCAACAGTTTGTCAAACAGTGTTATGCATAATTAAGCCCTGAGGTGGCTGCCTTTCTTCCACAGGAGAAATGATGCATTACACCTTTTGTATGGATATCTAGTGACCTCTTATTCATGCCAGGGAGGGAGCAATTACTCAAAGCTGTAATGTGTATGTAATGATCTTTTCTGTTTGCTGTGGCTGCCTTATCTAGATCATCAGAGACTTACATGTATATTAAAACTCTCACATGAATTCAGTGGAATTATGTTGGCTTTCTAGTCAACATTGTATGTTTGAAAGCTATTTGGTTCAACAAGTATAAGACCAGCTGTGGCATTTACCCCCATATTTAAGTTCAGTAACTGAAATACACAATCCTGAAAAAACATCTTGCTTGATTTTCTGAAAAACCTCTTGCTTGAGCTGAAGATGTTATTCCTACCTGCTGTTTACTTGATGGGCTTTTTTTGGATTTTTGTAAACCTTCTGAGGACAATAACCATCATCTATTTGTCCAATTACTTGCATTAAGACTAGTCACTCTGCATGTGTCTGTACTAGTTAAGCCTCGTTTCCAAAGGGCTTCTAGCTCATGATTATTGATTTTTAAACTCAATTGCACTGAGGATGCATGTGTACTAATCCTGCATCAGATATCAGAGAATACATACTAAAACAAATCAGTGATGCTGGTTGCAGGTTTTCTGATGTATGCTAAGTCAGGAATGCTGGCTGAAGACTCTTCACAGTTGGCACCTCCATATCTACCATCCTCTACATGGAGTCTCAGGTATCTCATAAAAGCTGGGCTCGCAATGCAGTCTTTTCTTCTTTGGGAGAAAAAAGAGATCTTTCCTTCTCCACTTAGCAACTTATTTTTCTTAAAAAATAAAAATTACAAGAGTTCTTGGTCATCTAAGACCTCTAATTTGGTTACACCTCTGAAGTTTGGTTGAAACGGTTAAAAAGCCTCAATGTGCTGATTGTCAGGTAGGGAAACACAGACAATGACTCAGTATGTCTGCATGAGCTTCTGTCCCTAAGGAAGAGCTGGGCTTGTCTGAGGAGAATGCTCATGGCATTAGTTACGACATTTCGCACCCTGGTAGGTCCAAGTCTGGAAGTTGTTTCTGCAGTTGAAGGTACCTGGATCCAAGCCCCATTTTTGAGATGCAGGCTCACACAAAGTGCTGCCTTGCACTTCAGTTTTCTTTTACTATCTGAAATGTGGAGATCCTCACCCTTTTTACAAATTAAATTAATTTTATCCCCTTAAAAAGTCTCTGGTTTCTCCTAATCCCAGCTATGAAAACTCTGGACATTCTCAATATCATACTGCACTCTTGGTCTCATTGCATTTGGATCCCTGTCCAGATCTTAAGCAAAACAAGCTTAAAAGCGCAAGAGGATCATTTAGGGGCTGTGTCTTCCTGGCTTTGACATAAACCAGGAATAACTCTGTTCAACATCAGTTTCAAAGACTTCTTGGTAAGACCTATCTAAAAATACCAGGGACCAAGATAAACCTGGACAGTTTTTAACTGTGGTTGTAACCTCTTCAGTAGGGTGGAAGGGGAGAGTTAAGACCCCAGCTTGGACACTTGATGTGACCTGGAACATCATTTTACCGCTTGGGATCAAATACTTTCATCTGTCTTTTCTAAGCATCTATACTGTGTTCATTCCCACACAACCTGAGTGCTGATAACGTGGCTCCTGCATGTTTTGTTGCCTTCAAAAGCAAGGCTGTAGATGACTGCCTTTCTCTTGGAGTCACAGATTGGAGGACAGAGAAGCTGAAGTTTATTATGTTGATATGTCATCATATTGAGACACAGCTGTCAAATAACTTCTTGTTGAAACAATACCTATAAGAAAGTCTCTGTGTAAGGTACACTCTAGAAGATAATTTCTGAAAGAATAACACAGGCAGAACAACATTCCTGTACAAGGTTGGACAGTCCTGCTCCTCCAAGCACTTGCCTTGATGCACTTCAGCTAGGACCTGGGCAGTAAGCTTGCATTATGCCTTGGAAAGAGGGTAAATTCTGTGATGCTTTACAAGCACTGGCTATTTTGGTCTAACACTGTTTAAGTCTTGGCTCCAACATATCTGAATGACTTTTTCAGGAGCTTTTTGACTCAAACTATTCAGCTGTATTGACAATTCTCTCTCCCTTCCCCTCCAGCTACCCCTTTGAAAGAAAATCATAATTTCCCCACAGCAAACATCTCTGTCAACATTATACATTGTCCTGCTTCAGAGTGACCAAAAAAAACAAGTTAGAGGCAAATCTGACTAATCTCCCCTGAAACTGTGAAATTGGTGAAAAAAAGTTTGAGTTGGTTACAATTTCAGCATTGTACCTATGGGCCAGCCACAGTTTTTAAAAGTGCCTTTGGAGCTACCCAAAGGTAGAGTTGCAGTCATTAATGTCACTGATATTGTTGCCTGAAATAGTTCCTCTATGCTGCAGTGGACAATGAATGCCTTCTTATCCCATTGTTTTCAGAGCTACTGTGTTTGGGACGTTCCAGGACTGCTGTAAATTGGTTCAATTCTTTTCTGACATGTCACTCATTAAATGTTCAGGGAGCGTTTCTCTAATCCTGTCCAGATGAGCTGTGGATTCCAAGAGGTTTCTATTTCTGGATGTAGGCTTCTGCCTATATGCTACTGTTGGGCTCAAGTTCATTTATGGGAATTACATTAGCAAGTATGCAGATTTATTTCTTTGCTTCTGCTGAATGTGAGCTGAAATTGTTTGGGTTTGCCAGTTGCCTTTCCTGTGCAGGGGGATCAATGTCTTTCCTTTGCATTTTTCATATATTGGAGTTCCTTTCTGGTGAATCAGAGCTTGATTTTTATTAGTTTTTCATAGGGGCTGCTTCCTCCTGCCACCACTTAATTCAGTGGGAAATTTTATTATTCCCAGTTCTTTAACAGCAGCGTATTGGGACCTCAGATGGGATTGAGAACTCTCTCTGTATTCACAGGGAAACAGACTGAAAAGTCTAGTTTCTGCTTCAGAAATTAGAATTTCAAAAGAAAAGGCATGCCTGAAACAGAATAAAAATAGCATCTTCTCCTTCATACAGGTGGATGCAGAGACCTGGACTGACTGATACATCTATCGTGATCTAGAGAGTCTTCTGGACAACTTCTCACTGGACATCTTCCAAGTCTCGGTGTGACACCTGCCCTCAACTTTTCTTGTGGCTGTGGATAAATTTCAGGTTTAAAATTAAGAATCACCATCCAGCAGTATGAAAGAGGAACTGAACCAAACTCAAATGGAAATAGAAGCCAATTAAGTTTATTTTGATTGAGATGCTCTAACACAATACCCTGCCTTCAGCTGTATACATAGCATCACTGCTTTCTCTCCATAAACAGAGCTGCTTTGCAAAATTTTAGCCAAAATGATTCTTAATGTCAGAGGAAAAAGACATTCTCGTACTGTTTTGGAAAAAAAAATAAAAAATTAATCTAAACAGCTATTTTGTCAAATCTTTAGTAGACTTGATTTTTGTTGGATGACAGATATCCTGAGGTACTCTTCTCTTTGTTAACATAGGCAGCTCAGAGATGCCTTGTTGCTCATCATCAATTAAGATGCTGAAGTCAACTCCCCACTTTAGAAGACCAACTTAAAAAAACATCATAAGTGAATTCTAGATGTCAGCTATTGGAATGAGATAGAAAAAAGTCACTAATTTGTTTATTTTTCTTCAACTCAAAGAAAATTTATAATAGCAGTAGATCTTCATTCAAACTCTGAGACACTAAATAGTTGTGAACAATCAATTGCAGTATTTCCCAAACAGCTTTAGCACAGGAAAAAGCAGGCTGGAGGAAGGGTGAGACTAGAAAGACCTGCACAAATTCATGTGCCAGTGGTACCTTTTTAGAGGAACTGGGATCCTCAGTGTGAGATGAATTTGATTTTCTCCATCATCAGCAGTTTCTCTTCCTCCTTGCTTTGAGTCTCCAATGTTTTGTTTTCTTTTCTTCCAGAATTCAGAAAATTAAACCACAAGTACATGGTTAATGAACAGCCATTCAAGTACAGATGAGCAGGCTGGACCTCCCTCCTTGGAACTGTCTTACAAGGTGGTCCAGTGGGACCTACGGAGGTATTTTAGCTATGACCTAATATGCTACTTCTGTATTAATTAAAGCCTGGCTCACACCTAATACCCAGTCCTTTCTCTAAGTTGATTGCTGCCTCTAGCACAACTTGCAGACTATTTCCAGTTAGCTGAAAAGCAGTCCCTCAGATGTGGAATTCCCTCTTGTATCACTGACTGTAGTTACTAAGCAAGGGAAATGCGTTTGAATTGTTTAGTTGCCTTTGTAAGGATGCAGGTAGCCCTATTACTTACTGCAGCTGGAATTACTTTAAGAAAGCACCAACTGGGGCAGGTGCAGAAACTGGATGCTCAGTTTCATGCTTGGAAGTAGGTTGTCTGTCTTCTCATGGACTATAGGGACCATTTAGGAAGGACAACCACACAGAACAGACCCCTACAGTAGCCACTTCACACTGTGCTGCACAAATGTTGCCCAAAATGTAGGTTTGGGGCAAGTTGAGCTCAGTGCATCTGCTGGTGAGCAGTTTGTGGAAGATCTACTGTTTACCATGCTTGGTGCACCCAAACAAGACTGCAAATTTATATGTTTATAAACAATTTGCGTGCAAATTAATTGTCATGAGCTCATTCTAGGATGGAGGGCTGGACTGCATATTAGTTGAATGGTAGCTCAGGCCTATTTTTCCAATGAAGCCTTGAATGTCTGCCAGTTCAAACCACTTGAGAATCTGGCCTCTTGATCTTTATTTTGCACATTAACTGTACTTAATTGGTAGATTTTCCACATTTAAGAATTATAAATATATAAGCAGGAGTGTTTGTTTGTGCTTGTTTAAGCAGGGAAGGAACCATTTCAAAGAACAGACGTTTTAAGCGTGGTCTAACTGCAGTCCCATGTAAAATCAGAGGTTTGTGTCTACCATGTGAACTGGTGGAGCACAGAGGAGGGGGGAATTCAGGAGGAATCAGGCAGTATTTACAGCTTGTGCATCTGTGGGGTGAGGTCAGGCCTCTACATATTGTACCTACACCCTTTTTCCCCACGCCACGTCTGTCTCTGAGTGACTAGAAACGGATGTAGGTGGGAGTAAGCCATTAAGGAAAATTCTGAGGACCAGAAATAAGTAAGACCCCTCCCTGAGCTAGTGTCTTTGTGTGGGCTGCATAATGCATACGTATTTTCTGTGGCAGACTCAGATTCCTATGAGCCTGGCACATTCTGGTTAAGATGAACTCAGCATCGAAATGTTGACACAAAAGCTGCCTGCACCATATACCATGGCCCCATGCCACCTCCAGCTGGCCCAGAGCCGTGCTGGCATTGGCTTTGGTTGCTTGATTTAAGGCAGCTATGGAAGAAGGAAGGGCAAAGGGTGCCTGAGGTGGGTTTACCTGGCACCCCAGCTGGAGGAAATGGCCTGCGTTCTTCTGCAGAATAAGGAGAGAGGGATGAGTAGAGGGAAACAAAATAAACAGAGCAAGCCAATGGTGTCAGTAGAAAAGGGATGTATCACATTTACCATGCAAGCATGTGACTCAGACATTCAGACTCATTCCTGCAAAGCCCCAAATGCACACATGGAAGAGAATTTTTTTGGCTTCCCAGAATGGTTTAATTTTATGATTCTCTGACTCATGAGAAACAGCAAAGTCCCTAGATGTGTGGCATCAGGACTCCGTAAACACCAGTTACTGGTGGGGACACACAGGGGCAAAGGAGCAGGTGAGAAATGGATGGAGGGCTGGAGGGGAGAGCAAAGGAACAAGACCCTCAGCCTCTTGCCCCTCCTCTTTCTCCTTCTCTTGGTTTTGTAAACATGTTTCTCTCCCTTTCTTTCTTTTTTTTTTTGAAGATTGGAGTGGAGGGGTTAACAGAGGTCATGTTAGTTTAAAAAATTATGGTTAACCTTACAAGCTGGGTTGCCTTAGGTCACAGTGATACAATTCCCCTCCCTTCTCCTGTGCAGTGGTGGTTCACAGAAATTCCTCTAACGTGGGGAAGGCTGGGGCCTGCCAAGGCTATGAGCAATGCAGAACAGACTTACCTGTTTTTATGCACTGCTTAACTAATTATTTTAAGAAGAAACAGCCAAGTTGGAACAACCACCTTTTTCTTCGAGGAGGAACATTTTCCCCTTTCCCTTTTTCCCCACGTCCTCCTTCTCCCCTCCTCCCTCCCCTTGGTTTTTTTTTCCCCCCTCCGTTGCTTGACTTGGCATTTGAAACAGGTTCTCGATATCTGACACCTCTTGAAAGTGTAGTTTGGCAAACAGGAACCAAGCTCAGCTCCAGAAGGGCCCTGCACAGGGCTCACTGTGAAAACACCTGGGTGTCTCTTACGCCTCTAAGAACCAGCCCTGCTTCTGTAGGAATAACAGCCACCTCTCCCTTCCCCCAGCACTCCCTTCAAAATAAAGTTTTTTTAAAAAAAATATGAAAATTGAAATGCTGGCACTGTTCTTGTAAAAAACAGGTGGTTCGAGGGTGCTGTGGAAGGGGCTGAAGGCCATCTCAAAGCACGCAAAGCTCCTCCACAGAGAAGGTTTTGCTTGCGGCACTTACATCTGCAACCCGTTTTCCCCAGCTCAGGCCAAATTAAGAATCTCCCACAAATTAAGAGAGAAAGATTCAAAGCGCAATCAGCAGTTCTTAAGAGAATATGTGCTGGACTTTGAGGGAGGCTAATCCTGCTGCCTGCCTGTGCTGGGCTCCTCTCTGCAGTGTGCATTTTCCAAGGCCAAAATTTTGGCCTGCTTTTCAGTCACACCATATAAAATAACAAACACGCAGTCTAAGGAAAACAATTTTTAAGACACAGTGGAACCCACTTTAATGAAGAAAACTGTTAAATGCATAAAACCCCCATGTGCCAATGGATAAATGTGCTGGAAGTGTGAACTGTTAAACCAACAAAATTGTTAACACATCATACTGCTGGGCAAAAAAATAAAATAAAAAAAATATAAAAAGGGAGTGAAATGGTTTTCTAACATGCAACCCACTTTGCCTTTATTGTTCACATTCTTGCTGACATAAAGTTTCCTGATTTGTCCCCTGGGCCCAGAAACATGGCAAAAGGGGGAACATTAATTGTATTTGCCCCCTTTAAACTGCCCTCCCTGCTCTTTAGCTCACAGTGGCCAAGAATAGCTTCATGGAATGGGTAGAGTTTGCCCTTTTTTATTCAGGGTGATAAGAGAACAAGTTCATGTAGATTTTTTTTTTTATTATTAAATTGGTATAAAACTTTAAATTATGCCTGAACATCTTTTTCTTGTATCTATGGGGAAAAATTTGGACTACTTTTGTGTTTGTTGTTTCATATAATTCCTAAGTTCCTCCATATTCCTCTTTTTCCTGGGAGTCGATGCTGAAATGAGGCTGTTCCTGTGGCCTTTGTGCTCCCTCCAAAACATGGAGCTCTGGCTGAGTAAAAGCTTGATCTTGTGAGAGCCCCGAAGGCAACTGCTTTGATAAGCATCCAACCCTGTGGCCGTGCTGGCATGGTAGAACCTGGATCCCTGCCTCACTCTGAAACATGAGAAACTAAAAGTCAGCCCATTGAACTTATCTTCATCCGACTCCTAAATTACACGCCATTCACAGATTTCCTTTCCACAGGTGGTCAAAATTTTCCACCAGAATGTGATTTCCACAAAAGGTGCTCATTTGTCATAAATGAAGATCTCTCTTTTATTTTTTTTTTTCTGAGGGGAAGGGGGAAGTACCAAACTAAATATTCACCAAACACTGAATGCTTTTATCAAAATGTTTTCAAAACTAGAAAGGTCTTTAGAACGGAATAAGTTGATGTTTCTTGGGCTTATATTTCCTTTCATAAGAAAACAAGGGGAAAAAGCATAGGGCCTCAAAAGTGACCAGACAGCTGGAACCCTTCTGCTATGAAGACAGGCTGAGAGAGTTGGGGTTGTTCAACCTGGAGAAGAGAAAGCTCTGGGGAGACCTTATTGTGGCCTTCTAGTAATTACTGGGGGCTTATAAGAAAGATAGGGACTATCTTTTTTAGCTGGGCTTGTTGTGACAGGGAAGGGGTAATGGTTTTAAACTAAAAGGGTAGATTTACGCTAGATATAACGAAAGCATTTTTTAGAGTGAGGGTGATGAAACACTGGCCCAGGTTGCCCAGAGAGGTGGTAAATGCCTCATCTCTGGGAAAATTAGAGGTTGGACGGGGCTCTGAGCAACCTGCTCTAGTTGAAGAAGTCCCTGGGCAACCTGCTCAGTGCAGGGAGGTTGAACTAGATGACCTTTAAAGGTCCTTTCCAACCCAAACTATCCTATGAAATTTGGATGAAACTTAAAAGTTAATAAAAACACTCATAAGGAAAAAATAAATTTAAATTTTAATTTCTGTTTCATAAAACTATTCTTTAAATTGTAGCATCAGCATGGAGCAGCTGTTCAGCTAAGGTCTGTGCTGCTGTTTACCTGTCCCAGGGTCCTTTTAGGTGCTGCTCTATAAATACAGGTATGAAAGTGCATTTATGATGACTAAACTCCAACCGTGAACTGTGACAACGAGGAGTCTATTCCTGTGGTTCAGAATGTTCTCATTTTTCTCCACTTTTCTATGTCCCTTGCAAAATAACATGAGGTCGTGCCTGGCTTGAGGATGGCTCCTCTTTTTCTTGGCACTTGCTGATTTTGCTTCTTAGGCTGATGTTTGCAAAGAAATTGCAGTCCCTGAGAGCCACTAAATATGTATGGCACTGCACAGTCTACACAGGGCACGTTTGCACCTCCAATGTGCTCGGACCTCTTCCTCCTAAGGAGGCTCAGTGACTTTGTCATGCACTTGAGACCACTTTACACACCAGATAAAACAGAGTCAAGTTTTGTTGTAGTTAAGCAAACGAGTTAAGTTGGTTACAAAAAAAGGAAGGAAAACTGCAAGAGAATATTATAAGCCTTAAAATCCAACATTGTCTCCTTCACTGCTAGGCATTTAGGGACTCCCTGAGGCCTTTTCTCAGCAGCTATAGGTCAGCCCAACCATCTCTCATACAGAAACTATAGTTTTCTGGAACGCACTGAGATCTGTTTTTTTCAGCCCGTTAGCAGCAAAAGACCATCAGGGTATCACTGTGACAAATACATTCCCAGAAATTCATAGGGTTCTGCCACACTCTTTGCTCTGGCATTGCCAAGGTCCAATTTTTAAACTCCTTTGCTAGTTATTTTCTGTGAGAGTTGTTTTGGTCTGTCCTGATGTTTATCAGGCTGCAGACAAAGTGTTGTTTCAGATTCATTTAAGCCTGATTTTGAAATCCCGGAATCATTTAGGATGGAAAAGACCTTTAAAATCATCAAGTGCAACCATCCACCTAACTCTAAAGTCCACTGCTAAACCATGTCCCTAAGCACCATATCTACATGACTTCTAAAGATATCCAGGGATGCTGATTCAACGACTCCCCTGGGCAGTGAGAGTTGTTTTGGTCTGTCCTGATGTTTATCAGGCTGCAGACAAAGTGTTGTTTCAGATTCATTTAAGCCTGATTTTGAAATCCCGGAATCATTTAGGATGGAAAAGACCTTTAAAATCATCAAGTGCAACCATCCACCTAACTCTAAAGTCCACTGCTAAACCATGTCCCTAAGCACCATATCTACATGACTTCTAAAGGATTCAACGACTTCCCTGGGCAGCTTGTTCCAGTGCTTGATAACACTTTCAGTGAAGAAATTTTTTCTAATATTGAACCTAAAGATCTGAGCTGTGTGGGTGCTCATAGGAGCTCTCTTTCTGCAAAGCCGCCATGGAAATACCCTGCTCCCTCTTTCCAGTCTGGCTGCAGTGTCTCTCATTTAACATCAGCAACCAAAAAGCCATGTCTAATCTAGTTACTTGCTCCAGCTCCCCCTTGACAGTGGAGGGAGATGGAGGATGACTCAGGCCCATCTTGAAGGACAAAATCCTACTTTTGCCATTGACCTTCTTCAAAGCATCAACACAACATATGTTTTCCTACCACTGGGAATGTTATCTATATAACACTTTCTGTGTTATACCCAATCTGAGGAATTCTGCTGCATTTCCACAGAGACCACCCACGACTGCTGGTTCCAGTGTTAGGATGGGGAAAGCTTAAATACTTTTCTTTTACCATTTTAAATGTCTTGGTCTGCCACAGGGGCTTCAAAGCAGTAGCTGTGTGATGCACTGAGGTCATCTTGCTAGTCCATGAGTCAAAATCCTCTTTGTACAAAATGGGGATAATCACAGAAATTCTGGGCTAGAAAGTATCAAACTATTCCTCTGCTTTGTGGCAGGGTCAGGAAATCTGGTTTATTCCTGACAGATGTCTGTATAATCTCTTCTTAAAGCCTTCCAAAGCCTTCCATAGTAATTCACTTTGAGATCTAAAGGTGAAAAATGCTATGTAAGACCTGAATATTGTTGTTATCATTATTAACAGTGTTGTTGTTCGGAGGACAGCTTAGCAGCACAGTCCCAGATGGCACTTTAAAAAAGAGCCCAGAAGGAATGAGTTACAGCGAGTTGCACCAGTCCTGGTGGAAGTGCTGAGTGAGCACTGCTGGTGCTCCTGCCTGCTGTTGAATTAGTCTGAAATTAAACTCCACAGCCTTTGCCTGTGCTCACACAGAGGCCAGGTACTGCCAAAGGTTACCGTATTACAAGATTGAATTGTCCTACTCAAGCCACTAGTGCCTTCTCTGAATAATACCTGTTGTGAAGAGATCTTGGTACTGCTTACTCAATCCCTTTTGCAGCTGCCACGTGCAGCATGCACAGAATAGCACATGCTTCTCCCTTGAGAAATATGGTTCATGGTGTTCAGCTGAACTGGCTGTGCAATTGGGAAAGCTGGTAGTTGTGTATCAAATCCATAACACAGCTGGGTGCTGATCCTGCACTCCCACTGGTGTTGGACTCAACAAGTAGTCCTGAAATAAATTTGTCCCCCAGATTCCAACCAGACTGACCCTCTATTCCTTTAGTTTCCAATGTGCTCCAGAAAACCATAGGTATTTTCTACTATAGGTCAATCATTAAAATTGCCCTGGCAGGGGATGAGCTATTGGCCCCTCCATCTTTGTCTTCTACCTACTAGATGCCCCATTTAGCCTCATGGTTTCTCTCTACCCTCATTCCCCCTGGTGCCACCCCAGTCATACCCAGCTCTATTTAGACAAATGATTTAAACCATCATCAGAGTCTGAGAGTAGCCAGCATTTGGGCTAAGAGTCCCAGTTTTTTGCACTCAAGGTGAAGGATTTTGAGTAGAAGACATTGGATTTAAATATAGTCTTGCAGAAGTTCTCTTTCTAGCCAGTAAATCTAACACTGCTGAGACAGAGGTTTGGGCATGGAAACTGAGGTGCAGTCCCTGGCATCTGTAGGTGATACCTACCACCTCCTGAAGTTTGTACAAGCCAGAGACTGTTAGTGAGGCATAGTTTGGATGTGGCTGTTTTTGAGAAACTCAAGAACCTGAGTAGTATGGATATGCCTAGACTGTGAGTGCCCTTTAGACTCCAAACTAGTGAACAGACCCATTTACTGTTTGGGTCTCATGTTACGTAGTAAATTAAAGGGTGGACATTCCAGAACATTTTGCCTAGCTATTATTCTTATTAAAAGATTGTATAGATTTGTATTCCTCTTACCATATTATGTAGAATAGCACAATGTATCCATATAAAGAAGTGCATTCCCTTTTGAATCCTGAAGGAGGGAGGGAGGTGTTCCACCATTTGAAACAAAACTATTCGATCAAGTTCATGAAAAAATTTATAAGACTTTCCTTGAGAAAAATCAGGGTCTTGTGCTTAAATTTAACTTTGTAAATGGGTGCCTACACAAAACTGATGTGGTTTCCCAGAGCTGCAGATCCAGGGCAGGACTGCAGCCAAGGCACAACTGTGCATGGATTGTGTCACTCCGAGCGAGCACTCTCCCTTTGGCAGTAGGAGCACAAAACCCAACCCTCTTTTCTTTCACATGAGCTAGCATGTCCTTGTCATAGCAATCAGAGATCACGTCTGTGTATCCTGGTGAATAAACTTCATCTGGTTCTGCTTCTTTCATGTGTGCTGAGCAACATGGTAGCTTGTCTTCCTGTCTGTGCCTGGGGTTACAGCAGCAAAGAAGCTGCCATATCTTGGTCTGGGAGGGACCAGGCATTTGACACATCTGGGAGAGCAGGTCCTTGCTCTGCCTGCATGTTTATTTAAGTAGATGGACAATCCCCCTAGATGGGATTGTACAACACCCTTAGCCAAACACCACATTGCCCTCCTATGCTCAGGCTCCCTTATCTGCTGTGGGGCTCTGTGCTATCAGAAAGTTGTCTAGTTTTCAGTATTCTTGAACTTATGGTATGGGAGCTGGTTTCAAGAAGACATATGTATTTTAAAACTGTCATATATGTGACAGAAACCTCTAAAACAATGACCAAGTGTCTGTTGCCTTCACGTTTCTCTAGGTTTATTAGAGCTGGCATAACTACTCCCCAGGCATCTAGTCTGTGTTCTCCTTTCTTCAGCTGAGGAGTGTTGCACCTCAGTTACCAGTCTTCGAAGAGGAAAAAATTTGGAGCTTAATTCCTCCCTGGCTTAAACCTTTGTATGTTTTTGGCTGTAGATTTATGTTCCAAGAACTTGGATTTACATAAAGACGTATCTATTTGCACATAATTTGCAAGAGTTCCTTTTAGCCTATAATTGTGCTAAATACGGTTGTGGAAGCCACAGCATACCTAAACTATTGCCGAATGGATTTTTAAGAGTAATTTTTTTCAATAGTGTGCTAAAATAGAAAGATCGGAGGGGAAGGGGAAAAAAAAAAAGAGAGACGAAAGATGGCCTTGTGGTTAAAATCCTGGCCTGCAATTCAAGAAATCTGGGTTCAATTTCCAACTCTGCCACTTACTTCCTGCGTGACCTTGGGCAAGTTGGATAATCTCAGTGTGCCTCAGTTCATGGACATGCTAATAATATTGCCTTTGTCTCTTGTGCTGCTCAGAGCATGAACACACCACGTGTTTGTTTGCACAGCACTTAGCACAACTGGAACCTGGTCTTGGCATGGCTTTCTTGCTCTACTGTAATGGTAACAATAACAGTAATAATGTTTTCCCTCAAGATTATGTGTTGAAAGAATGGAGGGGGTGGTGTGAAGGGGTTTCTCTTAGGGTCTTTGGTGGGTGAAATTAAAAGGAAGGAGCTTGCTTTCCTCTGTGATGGGAGCCCATTGGTGTCTCCATGATGCACAGCTCTGCTGAATCTGAGAACCCAACAGAGGTTGTTGGATACTTGTTGTGTCTTTTAACACCTCATTGCAGGGTGTAAGAGGTTATGAAAGAGAAGTGTAGTCAACAAAATCCTGCAAAATAATGTAGAGCAATAAAATAGTATGGAGCTGTGTGCTCTTAGGGCAGATATGACTTCAGCCTTATCTCGACGAGTGTCATAATTCTCCTTCTCTCCACCCCAGCAAGTCTCACTAATGTGAGCTCAAAATAAACCAGACTGTTTTACTTCACAGAGTAAACAAGTTGAAAACAGTGGGCTAAATATGGCTGCTAGCATGGAATACCTTATCCAGATGTCACCAGTTAAGCTTTGTGATGCCAAATTATGAGATTAGTGGTGTGGATTTAGATCACTGGCTGATTAGTCTAAGAATAACTTCAGTTTCTGAGCTCTGTCTTAGTTACCTGTGTTTTTGGAATAAGTGTCAGGGATCTGGAAATAACCTTAAAATAACAAATAAAAAGCTCACTTAAAGAAAACATGTGCTGTGTGTCCTGACAATCTGTCATCTATCTAGCCTGTGTCGTTAGGAAAACCACTTTTCTTGAGAAGGAGAGGAAGGAGACTGGTCAAAGTCCCTATGTAAAGAAAAGGAGCTGAACAAAATTTAGCTCCTGTGAGCTACTGTGGACACGCACGGCTAAAAAATGAGGCCAAGGTTATGAAAAAGGTTTAGTGCCTTAGTCTGCAGCAGCTTGAAGATGACTTGATTTTTAGGGATTGGATGTTCAACAAAAATGTGGGAAGTAGGGCAAGGTGGGCAAGCAAAATGACAGCGTTTGTGACATGGAAGTTTGATGGATGACTTTTAGCAAAATGACTTATTGTTGTTGAGACACTCAGTTACATATATTTAACCTCCCTTTTCCACCCCATAGCTATGGATGAATGAAAGATGACTTGATCTGCTGGTTGTCTTCCTGGAGTCTGGTTAGAGGGTACCCATCACTCAAAGGTGCCTGGGGAAGATGAATGGTTTGACCCAGACACCAGCTTTAAGAAATTATTGCAGCAGGGACTTGTTAGACTGCAATAGAAAATAATATAAAAAAATAAAGCTGTGAGAGGCTTTGGGCAATTCTTGCCCTGCAGACATGGAGCCTCTCTGCAGCCCTGCTGTCCCTGCAGCTTTTGGAGGGCTCCACTGGAGCTTCACAAAGACTTTTGACTTTATATGGATGGGGTACTGTTCACCACATCTTTCTAAGCATTTTTCAGGATTTCATTTATACTGTTTCCTTCCCCTTCAAAATATCTTCCTAAGACTTTTCAGACATTCAGACAAAATATTTTCACCTCACTGAAAAGCTTTGAAAATGTTTTTGATTCATATATATAAGCTGGAACATACTTTCAAAACAAGTACATCTCTCTCCAGCTAATTTAGAAAAATTTAATTCCTCAATTTTTTAAATTAAAAATATAAATGCCAACCCAAAATTTCTACCGCTCAAAGTTCCCAGTATTTTAAGGACTACCAATACATCATAATTTTACAAGATCAAGCTTTCAGTGTTATAGAATAATTTCATAGTCACATATTTTCTGATTACTGCATATAGAAAAACGAAATAATTTTACAATGAACTATAATGTCAGATGTATACCTCTCCATGTCATTGTATGAAAAAAAGAAGATATTGCTTATATGAAATAAAGAGGAAAAGGCTTTGATAGTGTATAAAAAAGTCCTTTTCTCCTCTTCCAGTCTTGCTTTCTTCTAACGGTCTTATGGGGAGATGCATGACAGAAAGTAAAACCTAAAATTTGCAAGAGAGACGTGTTGGTTTTTAGGTTTCCAGTGTCTTGTCAAATCTCAAAATTAGGAACGAAATACTTGGCTCCTCTTTCACTGCTCTTTCAAGGAAATTACTTTTAGGATTATTCACATATGTCATTTTTACTAATTTCCATGTCCAAACTTTTAGAATTATACACATGTGTAATTATTACTGATTTCCATGTCCAAACTTTTTGCAAACTCATTAGACTTTAGTCCTTTCACAGGTATGGAAAAAATATCATGCTCAGGAATTTTTCTTAATAACATTAACTTTGTGGCTCATGCAGTTTTGGGACTTAGAAAGTTTCTTCACCTGAGGTTTTTGTTTGTTATTCCAAATTTACTGCCAGAAACTTGACACTTTCTCTAGAAACGTTTGTCCAAGATGGGTTCCAGAGATTAAAGACTGGGTTTACTTGAGTAGTGTGAATTTAAGACTATGAACTACTTTCTCTGTTAAAATTCTTATTTACAAGTTCAATTTATGTTCATGGGCTTGATTTACAGCAGAAGTAATTAGAAAAAGAAACGGTTCATTAACTAATACAGAAAGAAGTATGGTAAAGAACTTGAAAATTTATGTAATCTTAATTTCATTGCTAACAGACACAAGTTTAATCTACGTTACAGTCTCGACAGCTCTGAAATTGTGTCATACTGGTATGAAAATGTTGTAAAATCCAGACCAGTCCTTTGATCCAGCAATTACTGATAATTGTGGCATTTAATCAGGGAGAAGGGAAAGTCAGCAGCAGTGTTTGGGTATGAGCACCGTAGTAAGGCATTTTGGAGTGGAAATTTTCTTAGTTAATGTTAGGTGGCTACAAAGTGGATATGTAGGGCTGAGCTATTACTGAACAGGTTCTTGGGAAATCAGTAGCAATTTTCACACATTTCCTCCAGCCTGTTTCAGATGCCCACTTTCAGCTGAGACTCATGTGCTAAAGTTACATTCTTTGATCAAATAGGACCAGAGACACTGAGCTGGCTGAAAATTTTTCAGCTGAATTTTCTTTTCAGAAAATGGTCTATTTCTATTATTATGTTGATGTGATTCTTCCTGTAGCCAATGTGAAGTAAGAGAAAATAAAAATGCAGCGGGGAGATGTGTGATACATAGATCTGTGTCGGTACAGCTGTTTGTAAGTGTGATTGTATGTGCCTCTTCATACCCAGAGTGCTGCAATTAAAATGAAATATTTATGGAATGACAGAAGCTCAGTGCTTTGGCTGACCTGATGTATTTAGAGGAGAGAAGGGAAAATGGCACTGCAGAGAAGGGATTTGCTCCCTGTGGAAATTTTGACAGTTGAGCTCAGTTTGTGAGGAGATGCCCAGATTCTGATGGTTTAAGCACCCTGGTTCCAGTGTCTGCCTCAGTCCCACTTCTGCCTCCAACTTGCTGGATGATCTGATTTTAGAAGTAGCAGTTTTAAAAATGGCACTGTTTTCCATACCTTTACTAGGCTGAAAGATTTGGTCCACCTTCAAGACTGAAGGTCATTTTCCCCTCATTTTGGTTTCACTTCACTACAGACACCAGCCCCAACCAGTAATGACCCTTTGCATCCTCAGCCGACGCCGCTCACGTTGGGGAGCAGGAGCTGAGCTCCAAGAGCCATAGGCACGCAGTCAATTATCATCATCACTATAAAAAAAAAAAAGACTTCTCCCAGAGCAAGAGTGTTTCTCCAGCTTGCCTTCAAACAGCAGCTCAAAATCCTCTCCAGCCCTGAAGTAAGAAAGAGTTATGTCTGGAATATTTCACTCCGGCTTTGAGAGAACAACTCTGTGTATTCCTCAGTGTGTGAGCTCTGGATGAATGGCAACAGCAGTTCTAACTGTTTATTCCTTTCTTAGCAATAATGTTTAGGTTCATGAAAGCCTTCCAAGATATATAGAATTCCTCATGCTGAGTAAGGGCTCCTTCACTTATTGCTGCTGCTACACACTATGGACCATTCTTATTATACCTCCCTCCCCATTCATACCACTATAGTTAGGGGACCCTCAATGTTGTCATTATAAGCCCCTTATTTTTCAGGGTGTATAATTCAGCTGTAAAAAATTTGCCCTGGGCTGAAACTTGGCACGTGAAGGCCAGAGAGAGGATTTTTGTGTTGATTATTTTTTTAAAGCAAGTTTTTAAAATAAAATAAAATAAAATAAAATCCGTTCAGCCATATTATGTTGTAAAAAGTGCAGGAAAAAATAGAAGTTAGTGGTTTCAGATGCTTTTTTCAGGTCTCTCCTGTGTAACTCAAAGCCAGCTTTGTTTTTTAAACTGAAATTTTCCAGGCTATTAGTCTATAATGTGAACTTGTGCCTTTCAGGTTTCTCTTTAAACACAGGCACAGACGAAGAGAAGAGCTGAGTTATTTCAATTAGGAATGGGGGCTGCTGTAATTTATTTTATGTGCACTTTTTCACAAGGATTTTTTTTTTTTTTCCTTCTGGAAAGCACATGGGTGCTCAACACCAGAATACAGGTTGGGGTGAGACCTTCTGCCACTGCCTGCTGATGTCTATGTCTCTTTGCTATGTGTCTGCTGGATCTCCAGGGAATGCTAAATTGGATACTGCTATGTTAGTGGATCCACTGTCTTCCCCACACTGAATAAATGCTAAGGCAGGACTGGGCTTCCCAATAGGTGGTTTTCTCAGGGCTCAAGTAGGTCTAAAATTTAGTCTGAAGGAGCTGAAGCATTTGCATTTAACCTTCAAGTCTCTTGGATCCCAGTCTGTTGTCCTGGCCACAAATCCATTTTCCTGTTCCTGAGGTGGGTTGGATGATATTTGATTTAAATTCTGGTTGGTAAAGCCCGTGGGCATGAAGGTTTCAGGCCTGTTGATTCTTGAGGAAACTGTGGCCTGGAATCCAGATCCTGTATTAAAATGCAAGTTGAAATGCATTGGATGGCCAGTGCCCACTCTCTAGTGTGTTAATGGTTACAAAACCACAGCATGGTGCCAAACTGTCTTTGCAACACATCTAGGGCTGGATTAGCAATGGAGAAGGGCTATGCAGAAGCAAACTTGCCTGCAAACCACTCATACCTGTACAGGATCACCTTATCATGTCTTCTTAAATGTTGTTTCCACAGTAGATTTTTTTTCTCAAGGAAAAATAGTGCCAAAGATATAGAAGACACAGTGAGAACTGGTCTTCTCTTTCATTAAAAACAAAACAAGAAAGTTCCCACTTTCTTTCCATTAGAGCTCTTACTCTGAGCATCTTCTGCTGGCTCCTGGTGCAGCTTTAGAAGAGATTCACCAGCAGTGCAAGGCATGAAGGGCTGATGCCTCATACACACAGTCATCACTGGGACATTGTTTTAGCAAATTTCTGTCTATATGAGGCACCATTATTGCTTTTTCTGACTGTTTATCCAGCATTAGGATTTCCTTCAAGCTCAGTGCCTTCTCTTCAATGAGGGCAATTCTCTCTACTAGTTCAGTAGCTCTGAGATCAGGATGCAAGCTGAACCATCACTTCTTTTTTTCACAGCTGGAGAAACTCTGGCGATGTGGCCAGAGGCAGAAGAAGAGCAATTGGAAGTGAATGGTAGATAATGTATCTTTTATTTGTGTGCACATGTGTACGTAGAGTCAGTGAGGAGGAGTCAGTCCCAGTTGCCTTTCAACGTGTTGTAATGCTCCAGCCAGGTTTTCATGGCTCCCATCAAAGCCCACAGCTCTGTATGTTACCACAAATTTGGGGTTTTCAAGCCAGACATGACCATAAAGTTCCACAGGGTGGAAAGTGGTTATCCCTAACCCTCATCTCACCTGCTTGCACGGTCTGCATGTCGGGTTCTCTGTTCATGCTGGGTGGCCATAGGATGACATGCTTGGACACATCAGCTCCATGATTATTTAGGGTAGAATTCTGAAAATCCTGGAGTTCAGATTTTCTCCTTTGTATTTTATTTAGTCAATAAACTCTGTTTCAATGCAAGTTTGCAAGTTTGGGGTTTTTTTGGGGGGGTTTTTTTGGTTGTTTTTTTTTTTTTTTTTGTGGGGTGGAGGGGAGGGCAAGGGGTTGTTCTGCTTAATTCAGTGCTCCTACTGAGGGTTTGTAGGCAGGGAATGCCACACACAGAGGCACGGGCTCCTCCTCGTGCCCCATATTGCAGCCACCATTCCTGCAGACAAGGAAGGCAAAATGAAGCTGCTTAGAAAGCCTGTCATCACAGTGTGCTAACCAGCTGGAAGCTGTCCTGCCAAACAAGGAGAAGAGCCACCCCTCGAAGAGTGGGAGCCCAGCCCCAGCTCTGGCTTGTCCTTGTGGGCAAAGCAAAGCCCATGGGGAGGACCTGGAGGCTGGTTTTGGTGTGTGACAGCACTCAGAACCCAAGCCATAACAGCAGCACTTTGAAAACAGAAAAGAAACCAAAGTGTCTAATATTGGGTCAAGCCAACATCTATAAATCAACGTCTGTGAATTTATAAACTGTTCGTAAATTTAAGTGCTTTTTGGAGAGCTGTTTGTTATTATGTCAGGGCTGGGAAGGGGGCTGAGGGAAAGTACTTATATTCACTCACTGTCTCTTGGTCTGGACTTGCTTGTACATTGTTTGATCAGGGAGAAGGAGCAGAATTTGTCTGGGCAGGGGGAGGCACTGGGGGCATGCTGCTGTTGTGCCCCAGAAATGTTTGGTGCAAGATGAGCAGAAAGGATGAAACAGATTGAAACTGCATTTCTGCCTTTCAAATGCCCCATCTGCCCTTTGGCTTTTTTTAGCTCTCCACCAGCTAACACAGCCTTACAACAGCCAGGGAGAACTGTGGCAGGAGGGCCTCAGCCACTACCTCCCTCTTCCCCACATGATGCTGGGAGAGAGCAGAGGCAGAAAATCGTCTCGGTAGCTGTGCAGCCCCTCTTGCCCCACGCTCTGAGGTGTGGTGACAGTCCCTGATGACTCTTCCTGCCACACACCTTGCTCCAAAGCACGTTGTGAACAGCATGGTCAGTGGGGAGCGAGATGCCACTGCTGCCCATGGGAACTGGTGAACAGATTTGAGAAAGAAAATCCACTGCAATCTTGCTCCACCTCTGGCTGAAACTTTTTCTGAGGTTCCACTGTATTTGGATAATTTTTCCTCCCACCTCTATTCATTTTTGTTCCTTTCACCACCTGCTGTTTCCACAGCCAGGATAGGGCACAACAGTGTCCTAAAAGGAGTTGTCCCAGCCTGGTGGGATGCAGGAAGTACTGGAAGGCCTAAGAGGGTGTAAAAGGCTTTGGAGGTTACGTTCACAAAATAAGACATTGTTCTGGTACGGTGCTTCTCATTCAAGTATCTCAACACTTTGCATGCATGAATGAGTTAAGTGAAATGGTATCCTCTACTTTATGGGTGATGAAATGGAAGCACTGAGGGAACTGAGGCCAGATTTCAAACCTGAATGCCTTCAGTTAAGCCTCTAAATCCAAAACGAGGCCTTGAAATAAGTGTTCACAATCTATCAAGTCCTGCTGATATGAGGGGAAGGGCTGTGTGCTTAGCCAAACCCAGGCTCCCTGCTGAGCAACTTAGTTCTGAAAACTCTGGCCTGAGCTTTTATACCAAAGCTGTGCAAGCAGTGGAGACGAGTACCAAACACAGAGCAGCTGAATCCTAGTATAGAGATATGTATTTGAACATTCTCCAAACCTTGCCAGCTTTCTTTAGTGAAATAAAAATCCCCTTGGAAACCCACATTGCTTCTGAACTGCATAAAAATAACCAGGGAAGAACCATCTTCCTGGAAGCCCAAAGCTCAAGAATAGGCAGAGAAGACACCAGGTTTTTTTCTGAAGATCAGAGGAAGGTAATGAAAATATTTTCAGAGCTAAAAAAAATAATAATAAAAAAAAAATTAAAAAAAAATTTTAAAAAAAGGGGTTTGGCACTGGTTAAGTAGCCCTGGGCAAAGATCTGAGGTTAGCTATCTACTTCACTGGAACATGACTTGAGTCAAAGCTTCTCAATACTGTATTTCAACATCCTGAGTTGACCTCCATGATTTCTGAAATACTCCAAAGAATAACAACTTTTCGTGCTCCTGCATGTTGCAGAAATAACTTGTCATGGCCTGTTTGCCAGTATTTACTATGTTTCTCTATGTTATAATGATTGTGTGGTAGAGTAAGTTTGATTCTTTCATTTCTGCAGTACATGTTGTCAGCCTTTCTCAGAAAATTAGCTGCCTCCATATGAAGGGACTAATCCATTTTGAGGAATTAGACATTTTACTATGGTCATATTTATGATGACTCTCTTAGCTCTTTTGTGAGGCTGCCAGATGAGATTGTACTTAATGAATTTCAAATGTGTGGATTGGACACCCTATCCAAACATGCTGCTTGCAGGCTCAGGTAGATGTTGCTCCCTTGGTGGTATATAACATTTGTGGTTCTGGTTTCAAGGTTTTGAACCAAGTCTTTTCCCCATAGGAAGCACCACAAGGAGTAGCTTTGCTCATATTGGACCAAAATCAGTTGAGGGCTTGAAATGCCCTCAAAAGAGCCTTTCCTTACTTCTAAAGAGGTTTGTGAGGAGCTAGAGACAGGGCATTGTAGAGAAGAGGCATTTCATTAAATACAATCTGTGCCTACTTTCATCTGCCCATAGTGCTCTCACTGCTCAGTCAGTGATTGATCATATGTAGTAATTGTATCACCACTTGCAACCCTGCATTGGGTCACAACTCCCACCCCTGTCTCAGGGCAGTGCCATTCCTCCTGTCAGTTCACTCCTGGGCTATCCACTGGCTTTTCTCTGGGAAACAGCAAAGGTTACTCACACAGAAATAATCCCTTCCATTTTCAGAAGCAGTTAGACTTAAAAAAGTGACGGCCCCGAGTGTAGAAAGATTGTTTTGTAAAGCCTGTCTTTGTAAAGCTGCAATAGGAGAAATAGTAGCTGAGGAGTCCATACACACAATATGCACTTAGAGGTCTTTGATGAAATTATATTGATGGGGACCTACCCAGTGTTCTGGCTTGCCAATGTTAAATGGAGTCCAGATGAGATGAGTAGGTTGGTTTGCTGCTTTACTAGAGTTGCATCTTCTTTTAACCAGGAAGATGTAAACCACTATTCTCATTTAAATTAAAGAAAGAAAAAAGAAAGAGGAAAAGGAGAGCATTCTAGTACAGTTATCTGACTCATAATGCTCTGGAGACACTAGGGCCATATCTCCATATGTTTCAAGATGCAGAAGCAAAACCCTGCTTGCACATCATCTAAAGAAAGGCAGCCTGGCAGCAGAGGAAAGGCAGTGCTGCAACCCTGATGGCTGGGATTAGGTCTTCCTGAAAGACTCAGAATAGACTTTGCTGCTGACTTAACTAGTACCACATGACAGAGCATGAATTTTCGTAGAATAGTTGCTCAGAAAATGAGTAGGAAATGGCTCAAAGCAAAGTCAGGGAGACAGCTATTTGCAGGGATTGCCTTCTGACAGCATTGTCTAGTGAACCCAGCCAAAGGACTTAACATGAGTGAAAAAAAGCGTCAAAGTCCTGGCTCCAAAGTGCAGCTCTGTGTAGCACTGTTTGTCAGGCACACTCGGTCCCAGCTTCTGCTGGAATAAAAGGTGAGTCAAAGGAAAATGGTGTCCAGAAGTTCAGTGCAACCCAGACAGCCCTAACCACATGACAGGCCCAGAGGGAAGTTTTAAACCACCCACACAACAGCTTGCACAGCTTGCCAAAAAGTCAGATCCTTCGGCTGGGGGAAAAATAGCTTGCATCTGGATTCTGTGTTTGAAGCCCATGGTAGAGGAAGAAGAGAATGAGGAGGAGGAGTGGGAAATGTGTTCTGCACAGACCAGATTGCAGTTTGATTTGAAGCATGAAAGGAAGGAGTTTATTATTCTGATTGTAATAAGTCATTTCTCCTTATAAGAGTAGTACAACCTTCTATGTGTGGCAGATCAGCCAAGAAGAGAATTAGGGCCATTCCTACCATGGTTTCAGTCCAGCCTGCCTTTGTTTATTTTAAAAATAAAACAAAGCTCTGTGCTTATTTGAATGGATAGAGAATAGAAGGAGAAGTTCATCGGTTCCTAATCATGTGGGCTAAATGTGAATCCTTGGCAGCTGAACCCACCATAAAAGGGCTGGCCATGAAAGAAGCTAGTGTGATTAGGTTACTGTTCAGATATCTGTGTTTTGGAAAGTCAAAGCTGACCCTATAATAAGGTATTGATTTTTGAGCTGGAAGACCAAAATGATGCTTGTGTTTATGGCACTAACATAGTGCCTGATCCTAAGTAAATCATGACTCTCAATCTTGTTTGTTTGGGTTTTTTTTTCTATATGGTAGCAGTTGAGAGACAATGATACTTGTCTTTGATAATTCTTGAGGACAAGATATTCACATTCCTGACTCTAGTTTGGCCACAGGGGCTAAAATCTGGACTAGAAAGCCAAATGGTATCGAGCCTTGGCCTGAGCACTGTGACTTGGTTGTTTGTGCCATTAAATTGTGGGAATTGTCTCTGCAAACTTCTAGCACAGAACAAAAGTGCTGTCAGCAATTCCCAGCCATGGTCAGGGACTTAGCCCAGGCCAGGGATCGCTCCCTACAAACATTTAGGTTACAGTCACTGTGTTTGGGAGACTTAGGGAGCTGAGTCTTGGAACAAAGGTGCAGCCACACTGTCCTGGTTGGTTTCAGCTGTGGGGAATGGGCCTTAGCACTGTTTAGTTACTAGAACTGGTGTAACCAAAATGTCCATAGCGTGGTTAGAAAGAGCAGCTTTGGGTTATTTGCTGGTGGGTTGATCTGTGGGATGCCTGAGATTGTGGCTGCTAGGTCTGGAGTATGTGAAGGGAGCACTTGAGCCTGTGCTGGCATAAGAGGCTGCAGCAAGAACTTTATCCTGAAAATTTGCCTATGCTGCTTTTTGTACATCGGTAATGAGGCATGTAGGCTGGCACACGTGTGGGCTTGGTGGCATAAGCCAGAGCCTGTGGGCATGCAAGACAAAATGTCATTTATCACCCCTGTCTTGGTACCTGTCCCATGTTCACATTAGCCAAAACAGGGCTAGGGCTTTGGGCACCAGATGATGGTGATGCAGGAAGAAGATACGTGGTAGAGCAGAGGATGAGGCGTTCTGCTTGTGGGTTCATCATCAGCTCCTTCTGACCTCAGGCAAATTGCTTAACCTCATTGCTTCCATTTCCCTTGCTGCCACATGGGGATAATAATACCATCACAGGATGGTTGTGAGAGCATTAATTAGCATATGTAGAGCACTTTGAAGATGAAAAGTTTTTAATGACTGCTGAGGATTATTAAAGCCGTTCATGTTCAGTAAGTGTTATTAAAAAGAAACCAAATCTGAATGCTCTGCACTGAACCTCATCAGATCCTGGGGCTTGAATAGTGGTGGAAGGACGCCTATACCACACTGTGTAATTCCTCAGTAAATTGCCCAGGGGCTGAATTTATCACTGGAAACCACAATCCTGAGAGCTAGCCAGAAGAACTGAGCGTTGTCTGCTGTGACTCACTCCACCTTCTTGAAGGGGAAAAAAGGCAGTGGCACGGTTGTACTTGGGTTCACTTTTGATCCAAATGGTACATGCTTTCTAACACTCCTCAGCTCCTTGAGTAGATTGGGGATTATCTGAAGGTTGTTTCAACTAGGAGCATGTGCTCCTCCTGGAGACAACCAATGCACTCAGACGCTGCCTGACTGAGGTGTAGAAACTGGGTCAGGGTTGCATGGACAAGGTTGTTGTACTGTGGGCAAGTTTCTTGGAGTTCTCTAGCACAGGTGGAAGCCTGTGAGAGGCCAAGAATAAAAACAGGCAGAAGAATTTCATATAAATATGTGGTAAGTTACTGAAACACAGACAAACATATGTTAATCAAATGAGTAAGAAGGAAAAAAAATAATCATTTCAATCTTCCTATGCTTGCCTTTACAGATGAACTGGACTATCTAGCAGGATATCTTTTGCTTTTGATCTGGTGCTTTTACTTGGAAATACTGCTGTGGATGAGGAGTGCTGCTGGTGTTGTGAGGGCTGGTTGTGGAGAACGTGCAGGTCTGGGCACTGTGGATTTGTGGTGTGATTACAATGCATAACTCATGGCTGCCTCAGTTTCCTCCTCTGCATAATGAACTTGCATCACGTCAGCCTTGCACTGCCCTTGACTGTCTAGTGTGTCCAAGTGCTTCCATGCAGCTTGCAGGTGATGCCAAGAATAGCTTCTCTCTTCTACATGCTTAATTATTAAGGATAAGAGGTTGGCATCCCATAGTGACTCAAGGTAGCGCCAGGATTTAGTCCCATTAAGATTTTAGCCAGCAGTTTTCCTTGCAGGGTGTCAGTGAGAAGAATTTGATGACAATTTGGCTGATAGTTTGTTATAGGGTTTCTTAATTTCAGGTTCAATCGAATTATTACTGTTATTATTATTATCATCATCACTGATTATTGGTGGTAACATTGATATTATTACTACTGTGGTTATGAGAGCACCTTGTTGAGCCTCCTAACTAGCAATATAATCTTGTTTATTGCAAAAGAGAGAGACATAGCAGTGCTTGCACATAGACTTCACAGCCCTATTGCATGAAATCATTTTATGCACTTGTATTAATTTCCCTTTGTATCTAATAGCAATGAATAATTATAATCATTGCAATTTGCTATAAAACAAATGAAAGATGTTCTGTGCTGCCCCAGGGTTCACAGCCATACAAAGCAGGGTAATGCCCTACTCCATTTTGTTACACTCAGAGAATACTAACAAATACCCTAGGACACACAACCACTTGGAAAACCACTCTACAGTTTAATCAGCAATTCAAATTTTCATGAGCCCACACTGCTGCTGCAAGTACCAGATGCACAAACATCCCTCAAACTTAAAAGTCTCACAGAAATTTGCCCTTAGCCAAGAGAAGATCTGACCAGGTTTATTAACGCCAGAAGAGTGGACAGGAAACATCCTAGAGGGAATCCTGAAAATCAGGTGGGTTTTTTTCAGTTTTAATGTGAAAATGTCACGGGGTCACTGTTGTGCTAGTGTGTGGAATGACAGTGTGACCCTTTGAAGGGCTTTTGCTGTGTCTGTGACAAACACAGATGCATTTTAATGAAAAGTTTTTTTAAAGATTCATTTTATTTGGTTCCCCAAGTGGTTTGTTCTCCTTGGCCCAGATTCATCCCATCCCTCTGCAACAGACCATTTTTCCCACCTAATACCCAAATTGCCCCTTTAAAGTATTTATTCTTCTTCAATGATGAGGCAGAAAACCTTGGGGTTATACCTCCAACATAGACATCACAGTTAAATGCCAATTGTGTTGTGGGATCCCACTGAAGCCAATAGCTTCACGTCTGTGGGAAGTGAATTTAAGACCTGGTGGGCTGTCATCAAGGGTTTCCTTCTCCTATCCTTGGTTCTCAGCATGGTGAGAACCACCCTGCTTCTTAAACAAGACAGTGTCAAACTGTCTCAAGTCTGTCCATGCCATGCCTGGACTACTGAGGCAGCTCCTTCTGGACACTTGATCTCATGGAAGGATTACTCTCAGCCCTGGGGAAAATCAAGGCTCCACTGCCAGCTGCTCACTTCTGCCTTCACAGTGAGGTAAGGATGACAACCCCCAGCAGACTGTGAGTAGAGCCCTTTGGAGAGGAGGCTTGGAAAATCTGGTGGTGTGGATGGGGCCTCTCCCTGTGCATATGTCTTGCTTTTCTGAGTCCTCAGAGGGGGCTGAAGGAGGGTAGGACTCAAGCTGCAGTTCTCACCAAGAGATGGGCTGCTGCTTCTTCTTCTACATTCACCCCAAGGACACACAATATCTGAAGCCCCACGCTTTTTGGCAGCAAGCAAGGTACTTTCTGCCTCTTTCAAAGACTATGACACAGAGTCTGTGGGAGCTCAGCTGTCTTCTTTTCTTCTTTTCATCATTTTGGTATTTTTTTTCCCCTCTTTCATCCCACCTGATCATGACTTCTGAAAGGTTCCTCCCCCTGAAGCTTAGTGCTTGCCCAAGAGAAGGAGATATATTACTCTGAGGGCTGCCATTTGCACTGGCTGAGTTGCAGAGTGGGAAAAAGCTGGCAGAAAAAAAGGAGGTAGGCTGGTGTTAAAATGAAATGGGCTTGATCCTGAGTTCACAGTGGCTTTGTACACTGCTGTAACACAACTCACTTGAATTGTTTTTCCTGATTCATAATGATGTCAATGAGAAGAGAAACTTAACGGACTCTAATTTAATCCCAGGCTTTGGCAAGAACCTTCATCTCCCTTTAATGAGCTGAGGTCCTTTTCATTAGACTCTCAAATACCCCAGTGATGGGTGCCAGTGTAAAACCCTAGATAGGCAGACGTTTGTGTAATGGCAGCAGGCAGTGTGCTGAGACATGGAAAAGGCATTTTAATCATGGTATTAGGTTAGATTCCACAAGACAGTATGGAAGGCATCAAGATGCGAATGCCGTAACAATCTGGAGTGTGTTACCACTGCATTGATCTAATATTGCAATGTAGTAATAGTAATTTCAGGGATATCTTGCAAAAATGCACTCTGAGTTACAATGGAAAAAACAGGGGGGAGGAGAGGAGAAGAAAGGAAAAGTTAAAGCCTGCTCAGCTGCTAACTCGGGAGCAGCTTTGTATTCACCACTCTTAGCTTGAATTTCTGCTGTTAACCAAGAGCAATGCCCAAGGTTTCCTTGGAGAAGTCAGGGCTGTGGAAGGGAAGAGCTGAGTTGCCTTGTCTATTTAGTCACCTATACACCAATCCATCGGCTGTCCACTATCAAAGCATCTTTGGGCCCTGCAGACCGTTTAAAACCAAATGTGGGTATTACCCATGGAGCAGTGGAGAACCTTGGCTTGGGCAGCAACAGACTAATCCAGTGGAAAACCCCCATTCCTGATTCATTTCTGAACAGCAGGAGAGTTGGTGATTGTACAGGGGTTAATGAAAGATACTGTCTACGCTCAGCTCTCATCTGGGGAGTGTATCACCAGTGAGTTGGCTCCAGCCAGCACTGATCTACATAGAGGTAGAAAAATCTCTCCAACACCAGGCTTGATGTTGCCAACAGACCTTTGAAACATGCCTGGCTGTGTACTTTGGAAGGGTTACTGCCAGGCATGATGCCTGTATCTATAATAAGCCTCATCTCCAAATACATTATGCATAGATTTGCCACATTGCTCTGGAGAGCCAGTACCACACAACAAATTGCCCTCATGGGCAGCCTGAAGGCAACGTGAGTTTTGCTTGCACATTGATCCCATTTGGCTTTGTAGCAGAGACCATCGTGCCATTTGGGGGAAAAACTGTTCATAGGTCAGGCTGATACCATCATTACAAGGGCAGCTGGGAGAAATGCAGCTTGCATAAAGACTGTGAAACACTTTCCCTTGGCTCTGTGGCTGTCCCAAAGCTGACCATGAAGATGCCCTGCAGGAATGGAGTATCCACAGCAGAGTTACATGGCCGTGGGACATGCCCTGAGCTGCTGTAATGCAGACATACCTGATGAGACCAAAGAGCTTGCAAGTAGGTGGTGTGCATTGTTGTAATGTTGTAGGAGCGTTGCTCCACAGCTCAGTAGCTACAACCTGGTGAAGCCTTTCATGCTGGTAGGATCCCTGGATGGATCCTGCTATGACCTTGCCTGGTATGACCACAAAGAATTTCCATTCTGATCTAGGAGGCCTAATAGGATGCCAAATTACTCACACTCTTTACACTATCAGAGCCTGCATCATCCAGTGTGTGAAATGAAGGGCTTTGCACTTGGTATTAAATTCACAACATCTGTATTCTCTTCTGAAGTGCTTTATTTCTAATATCTGCCATAATTTTGTGTCTTTACTACTGTGCAGGCCAAGCCAAGTGGCTGGGTTGAGGTTTTTGGGAAGGTGGGGTTCTTTCATTGCCTTTCAACTTGCATGGAAGAAATAGTGAGAGAGCCAGTGGTGGAAAGCAGAGGCGTTGTTGCAAAGACCAGAATCACTGCATAATTGTTTAGGAAAAGACACAGGAGTTAGGACAATTGAGAAGAAAGGTACAAAAAGACAGTCTGTGAGGCAGAGAGTCTGGCTTCTACAAAGTTACTTTACAGTTAGGCTCTGACTAAATGGTAAATGGTAAAAAAAAATATGATTTCTGATCAACTCTGAAGACAAAAGTTCAGCTCTGGTTCCATTTCTTCTTTTAGTCACTCTGATTTTAGATATGAGCATGTTAAAACCTGTTGGCTATTAAACCATCCTTCCCACGCTGACCTGTACCGAAAGAGCTGCACCAAATGGGATCACACAGGTAGCACACAGTAAAATGTACAAAAGGTGGTAGATACAATTTTAAATCTCATGTTTAGAAAACTTAACAACAGTGAAAATGAGAACAATGGCTTTTTTTTTGCCCCCTGAATTTTAAACTATCCAAGAAAGCATGTTTCAAATAGCTTAAAAGTGATGACTTTTGTGACTAGCTCTGCGCCTTGCAGGATGCCGCAAGCTCTGAAGCGATGTTGCCACCTTGTGGAAGAGGAATTGACTCTGTTCATTTAGGGGAGGAAAAAAAAAAACCAGGAAAATTACCTTCCACTCCTTGTACTTTGTGCCAAATTAGAAAGAAGTGCGGTGAGCTGGGAGGGAGGGGACCCTTTTGCAGCACTAGCCGATGGGCTCAGGACATGCTGGGAAGGAGCTGTAATCAGAGCATGAATTCCTCAACAGCTCATTCTCAAAATTAAGTGTATTGGCTTTGATTTCCTTGTTTTGAACTTCCCAATTCTTGCACCCGTTGGTTTTTTTGTTTGTTTGGTTTTTTTTTCATGTTCTTTCTTGGGACTGGTCATCTGCCTATTATCTTGCAAGTCAAACCTATAATTTTCATAAAAGGCTGTGGATGATTGTCCTGCAGAAAGCAAAGAGAAAGATTATCTAAATTTTGTGTGCTATTGTCCTGCAGTCCTTTTGCAAGTAAAGCTTCTGTTGACTTAGGGCAGACTTTTATCTGGTTTCTGAAGCCACACTTCTCCATGAGATTCATAAAAGAAACCTTCAAAACCTGTGGGTACGTGCCCAGCTTGTGTGGGCCAACGATTTGGAGAACACACATTACTTTTATGCTCAGGAAATCAAAACTGGGCACAGGGAAAAGATCACTTTAGCTTTCAAAAAGAGTGAGTGCCTGACTGGGACTCTGCAGTATCTAATTTCAGTTTGGAACTACATGAGGGAGAGATTTGACTCTTCGACAGGAGGACACAAACTGTTATCACCAGGCATGGCTGCTATGCCATGCATGCTCTCACTGGCCGAAGGGCAAAATCCAGAAAAAAAGAAAAGTTTCATGGCATGGAGGAATTACCCTACATTTTTCTGGTTTTAGCTTTCCTGAGCTCCTCCACCTCCCAAGGGCAAAGGGACATTAGATTTTGTCTCTATCAGCAGGCCCTAAACACCAATAAATTATTCTTTGCAGAAATTATCAAAGCTTTTTCTTTTTAATAATAAGAATTTGTCTCTGACAAAAGGGGATTTTTCATTTAAAACCTGTATTAGTTAAAAAATGGGAGTTTGGTGTTTCAACATTTGTCCACATTTTCCTACATTTCAATCTTTCTTTTTTTTTTTTTCTATTTTCTCCTGTCCTTTTTTTTTTCAGTGCTGAAACAACATAAAATAAATTTTAAAAAAAAATTAAGTGAAATGAAACTATATAAAAAAAAAAATTTCTAAAAGATTGAACCACAAAACTTTGCAAAATAAGAAGAGCGATACAAAAGTATAGAGAAGAGAGATGGGGAAAAAGAAGGAAATATCAATAAAAATATGAAAACCTTTAATGGCCCCCCTTAAAATGAAAAGAAAAAATATTCAAGGCTTTTTTTTTTTTTTTTTTTAAATGAAAACTCGTCCCTGTTCCTGTTTCTGGTCAGCACTATTTATAAGTGATCTCCACTGAATCGTTCAGCCTCTGGCAACGCCGGCATCTGACGGGCGGTGGGTAAACACCAGCTCCTGCCCTACAATGTGAACAACAAACTTCCATTTACGGAATCTGTTTACCCCACTATGTGCTTGGCCATGAATGCTACCTTCTCTTTTTTTTTTTTTTTGTCTCTAGGTCTGTATTTCCCTCCGAAGAGTCCTGGAGAGCCCCAGGAGCTCCAGCACTTCCCAGCGTACGTGCGTACACACACACACACACACACACACACACACACACACAAACGCTCGAGGCTTCAGCCTGGAGCCTCCTACCTCCCCACTGGGACATGGTTTAGCAAGTTCTAAAACCAAACCCATCCCAAGGAAGAAGGTTTGGGCAGTATGACATTCCTGCGCCATGCTGCCCGCAGCTCCGAGGCTTCGGCATCAAAGGAACAAGGGGAAAAATGGTGTTTAGAAAAACCCCGAACCCTAAACTGCTGAACACTGAGGTTTGGGCCATCCCAGCAAGTTAAAGGCACTGGGGGATCCTGACCAGCTGATAAAATAGCAGTGCCCTGATAAACTCTTTGGTGGAAGCAGGGGATGTTGGGGCACAGAAGTGGAGGTTTTCTGCCTGTGCCCACCCCACCTAGACCCTCAGAGCCCCAAAATCCTTATTGCCACTCGACACATTGCCAAACCTCTGGGGTATTCCCATTCTAGGAATCAAATATGATGGCAGCCCCAGATTCCCCCTACCCATATATCTGCCCACCCTGAGTCAGACAGAAATGCCATGAGTGTTTCCAACAGGGTCGAGGCTGGGCTCCTATCCACACCAGTTCAGCACAGGGATAAAAACATCCCTTGAATAGAGTCAGATTTGTCCAGAAAGGGAAATGAAAGAAGGAACATTTACCTTCAATGCTATATGATTTTTATGGATCCCCCTCTTTGAGATCATAGGGAAATAAATTTATCTCCAGAGTCTCGCTTGAAAGAGATGAATTCACAGAAAGTTCAACCTGGAGCACAGTTTGAAAGCAATGATAATTTCTTGTAAGGTTGTATTTTACCTGGAAGCAAGTCAATACCTATAAAAACGCTATAATTAATTGACAAAATAATTCTTGGATTCTTTTTTCTGCTGGTTCTTTTTTTGTATAAGGGTAATTTTTGTTTGCAACTCGTGGTAACTCAAGTGCCAAAGCAATGCAGGGCACAGTAGACAGGTTTCATGGTCAGTGACATACTTTTATTTTAAAATCATGCTGGAGAGCTTAGAAAAATACACGGAAAAAAGTTTGTAGATCAGTGTGAAAAAGGCTTGTGGGCAGCTAAACAAGCCTGAAAGGCAAACTCATGCTTGGAGCCATTTACTCTCCAGCAGGTGCAGTAGGGTGCAAAGGGGTGACCGGTTTTACCACCCCAAGTCTGTGCTGCTACTGGGAGCTGCACCCTCCAATGGCTGAGTGTTAATGTGAGTGTTTGAAAGTAATTTCTGAGTTTGTTGAAAGCTGAGTTTCTCCTTTCCATCCCAGCTCCATCCTTCCTCTGAAAACCTGACAACCCCTTTCTAACCAGATGACTGAAAACGTTGGAATTTGGGCTATCAGATTTTTCTTTTGGACCACTGAAGTGCAAGGAAGAAAATACCACCACCTACTACTGGACGAGGAAAATTTCAATCATCAAAATGAAATAAAACAGAAGCTGGGCAAAGCTGTTTTTAATGAAGACCATTACAGGGAGAGGTGGCATTTTCCTTCCCTCCGTGTGTGTGTGTGCACATCAAACCCTTTTCTATCCGGTCACAATCAGGGAGCTGCAAAATCTGTCTTTAATTGCAGATGTTGTAAAAATAATCACATAGGAGACTAAACGAGCATTAAAAATGTGGATTCTTGACTTGTTGCCTTGGCATGGAACATCTTTCTATTGAACTGCTTATAAAGCAGTAAACTATGAGTCAAAATTTCTTCAAGAAGATGTCTTTTCTTGTTATGGTTATTTTACTTCAGAGGGTGTTTCCTGGCTTTGCCAGAAAAAGGAGATGCTGGGGAATGTTTGCTCTGTCTTAAAAGACGGCTTTGTTTTTAATTATCCTTGCTGCAGAATACAGTGAGATCTTTCTGCTTCCATTTTTTTTTTGCTCAGATAAAATTCTCGGCATTTCAGCATTTTTTTTCCCCTCCTCTGCAGCTTTTTTCCATTTGAACTGTTATTTATTACTTCTTTACTACCTTTCACGCAGTTAAATGAAAACCTCGATGCTTAATGGTGAAAACACCCCAAAGGAATTTAATTTTATTTTAAGGGTAACGTCGCCCTCATGAACAATCTACCTCCAAACAATGAGAAATTGTTTCTCCAATCCTACCTACCCTCCTCCTTCCCTCCTTGACTCTTCTGTTGAGTTTCGATCCCGCTAGGGGAAAAGGGGTATTTTGCTAGTTTGAAATCAGATTGCTGTTGCCTTTTTAGTACCTTTATAAATCCAGGAACATTAGCTGAAATGAAGTCTAGTGCAAAATGTTTCCTTTCTATGGGACCTAACACATTGAAGAGTGCCAGTAGGTGGTCACTGTTCATAGGCTTTAAAATGCAGATTAAGCTCAGCTGAACTGTGCCAAACCTTTTTCAACCCTGCTGAAGTCCAAAATAAATTCACACCTCCTCATTTCTGTCCTATTAATCAATCAATTCAAGAAACTGCAGTCTGTGGTGGGTATCAGTCAGAGACTTGTCTGTTCACTTGGGCTGATGCACAGAATAAATGTTTTCATATATTTTAAAATTAATTTTATTTCCTGTGTCTATATTTTTAATTTTGTTTTCTTTTTCAAGAATGCAACTGTGACTACCTGTTGTCAGGAAGACCATAAATTTCAAAGTTAAAATAACATTATATTCCAGTATTTGTTTTTCAGGGGAAAAAAATCAAAATAGCAATCTAAAAAAAATAAAGAGGAAACTGTGAACCCTGCTTAGTATAAATGTACAATAATAAGATTTATTTTTACTTTGGCTGTTTGAAACTTCTCTAAGTTTATGCCAACAAACATAGCTAGAGTCCTAGAATGATCATAATCCATCCTCACCAAGTACAAAGAAGGGTTTCTCTTTTATGGAGACTTGACTTTCCAAAGTTAAATTGTTATGTGGGGCAAGGGCAGCATTAGCTATTATTAATGACCTCTAAATCTTTGCACTTTTAATACTCTTGTTTCCAACAGCTTTGCAAAGAGTAGATAAGCATCCCAGGAGCACCATGGAAAAGGAAAGCAATGCTCTCTTCATTTTGTACCCTGAAACTAAAGGCACAGAGTAATTTAAGGAAAAACTGATATTCAGGGAGTGGTGAAACAAGGAATAGGATTCCGACAGCTTCTTGTGTTAACAACATGGCAAAATTCCATCCCCATAAAACAATAATAATGTCTTCAGGAGTAGGAATCCAGGCAGGATGGCAAAGAAGCATCTCTTAAACCAGTACATCCCTTGGCAATTCCTGGTTTGCCAACGGTGCTATTTTGTGCCAGCCAGACATCAGCCTCCTGTGCCTCAAACGTAGCAAAATCCATCACCACTCTACTCCCTCAAAAAGAAAATGCAAATGAGTCAACTCAATTTATATCAGTCCATTTGAGATGTTGCCAAATGCATCCACAATTGTGCAATCATCCTTTTGCTTTCTTTTCTTTTCTTTTCCTAAGAATTCCTAATATACATTTTATCTGACATGACAGCACAGATGTGACGTACAGAGAACTAACCATGATGACTCACATCACAGAATCACACAGAATAGCTGGGGTTAGGCAGGACCTTTAAGATCATCGAGTCCAACCATTAGATGCCCTTCCTAGAATGTAAAAGTTAATTTGTACTCCATTATTAAATATAACTTTTTTCATTGACATTGCATTTCATTTGTCACTTTACTAGCTGGTCAGTGTCTTTCATCAATACATTTCACTGTTGGTGACCTTGGATAAACCATTACCTGGTCACCTCAATCCTTTCCTAGATCATATTCAAATAACTTGAACAACACAAGTCTTAGCCCTTCTCTCAGTTGGGGTATCATTATTAAAGCCAGCCATTTATTTCAGTCCTTAGCTTGATTCCAACCTTCCAACCATTAATCTATATCAAGATATTTCCTCTTACACCATGAAAGGTTAATTTATCAAAAATAATTTGCTGTGGGATTTTGTCGACAGCTTTTGAGAAGTCCAGGTAGTCCAACCAGATTCACGTAATCCACATTCCATTTTACTTCTTCAAAGATTTTCAATAAATTTATGACTCCATTTTAAGAAATGTCATGTTTTCTTCTTTAAATCAGGTCTATCTTTGTCTACTAATTCTCATATTTAATACAACGTCTACCAGCATGCAGTAAAGAGAAGTTAGACTATTATCTGGCATTCCCAAAATGTTGTTTGGAGCTTTAAAGAAAAAGATGACTTTATAGTTGCCACCTTTTCCTCACCTTCTACAGGTCCTATATAAGTGCTAGGTCCCATATCACGATTAGTGGGCTTTTTTTTTTTGCTTTGTAAGTGAACTTCTTCAAAACTCATGAATGAATGACATCTGATCTTGGCCGTTTCTTACTGTGAAATTTTATCGCCTTGTTCTAAAATGTCTGTTAATAACACTTCATAGTAATAGAATTCTTGAGTTTAACCCACCACAGAGGAAAGTTTTGTTGGAAGAACCACCCACTGCTTCTGAGAAAAACTGCATTTAGCTTTTCTCCTCTGGTCTTATCTTTCCTAAGAACTGGATTTTCTTTGTAACAACTGCTATTTCTTTGGACTCTGGCAGGTTGGTTTTCAAAGAAAAGTATCTGAAATATTTTTGTTAAGGTGGGTTTTCATGATTTTAGCATAGGGTTCCTCAAATTATTTCTTGACCTGTTTTATTAATGTTTCATATTTAACCTAATGTAGAAGGCTCATCTCTTTTTCCTGGCTTTATGAAAAAAAAGCTTCTGATCATTTAAAAAGGGGATAAAATCAGAGGAAATTTTAGGGAGAATTTTAGTTAATCAATATCATAAATCATCATAGTATCTTATCTTTAAAAGTCTCCATAGTAACTGCCATCATTGGATCGTTTTAGCTGTGCCTTTCTATTTCTTAAAAAAAAACCCTGACCTCCTCATTTTCAAGTGGTTCTATTCATAAAGTGAGATATTACAGTGGTAGGTACCTTTTTTCCTTGCATTTTTGCATGATGGATGCTGTGTCCTGCTGAGACTGATTTTGTAGCAGTTCCAGAAAATTTTTAAATGCAACATTTTCCATTATTGCTTAGGACAGAATAGGAATGCTCATAATAGAGATAATTACTAGAAGGTCTGTTTGGGGGAAAAAAAAAGCAAATGTTTTTTGGAAGAAATCAACTGACTGAAGAATACTCATTTACTCTTTCTTTGGAGAAAAATGAGAAGAAAAGGCAAATTATTAAGTATGAAACCCCTCTCTTATTCCTCTCAGTTGAAATGAAGGACAACTTTCCCATTCCCTAGCACATGGATAGAATAAGACTTTGCAATGGGATCATTTACTTTGCCTTTGAAAATCTAGTTATCAAGAGCTGAGTTATGTCCTGAAACCACCAAAAGTCAGTGCCACTTAGCTCTCCTGAAGCAGCTAAGGAATTTGGGATGTTAGGACCACTCTTGTAGTTTGGAAATGACAAAGCAAGGCCTATCATAAGACATTTTTATAAATATGCAGTAGTTTATCTAAATCCCAACCCCATTCAAAGCTCTAGAAGATAATGTAAATGGCTAATTAAGAAATAGAAATGAATTGTTTAACGAGGCTTGATCTGGCTAAAATGAGATTTTACCACAGTGTTTTTTAGCTACCCTTTCCATACCCATTCCAAAAACTTTAGCGTGGTGACCTAATTGCCACAGGAAGAGCTGGGTTTGGTAAAGCACGTTAAAGAATCACACTTACCGTCTCCCTTTGACTCCATGGGAGAAAACTTCTAGAAATGTGAGCTTAAAATATTTGTACATCTTCCCCTTTCAAATGTAAAGCTGCATGGGCACAACACAGGAGCAAGGCATAAAGGAAATTATGTGATAAAAAGCAAGCATGCAAAATAAGTGACCTCCAGAGAAAATGGAACCTTGGGAGATGGAGAAATATCTAGTGGAAGATAATGTCCTGCTTATAAAGTTGAGACCTTCCTCACTTTGTGCTTGTACAGCTAAGCACTGACATTTCACTGTGAGTGCTCCTCATTCCTCATCATTCATCATGGAGAAGCCATCCGTACCACATGTTCACCTGTACATTATAAAGCAAATGGAGGAAGCCAGTTGCAAATATAAAACCTATAATGAGATCTGATGTGTGAGACTTGAAGAACTGCTGCCTTGGAAGAAGCTGATAAAAGGTGAGACTAACAAGGTAGGAGCTGTGCATTCTTAGATATTGATGTCCAACTTGTGGCAGATTGATAATGTGGAATTTATGTGGAAATCATGGGTGACATATGTGGCTACAATATGGTTCTGTGGCTACAACATGGTTCTGCTGTCCTCAGCTTCCTGGACATAGAGGTGCATAGGAATCTACACTGACTTTCAAGGAATCAGGTCAGGCTCCTTGACCAGATATCTCCTTGGCTTAAGCCTAAACTAAGAAATCTGCCAAGTCTTCACTGGCATCTATACCTATGAAGACAGACTGAGACAGTTGGGCCTGTTCAGACTGGAGAAGAGAAGGCTCCGAGGTGACCTTACTGTGGCCTTCCAGTATCTTAGGGGGTCCTACAAGAAAGCTGGGGAGGGACTTTTTAGGATATGGAGTAACGACAGGACTAGGGGGAATGGGGCAAAGCTGGAAGTGGGCAGATTCAGGCTGGACGTGAGGAAGAAGTTCTTCCCCATGAGAGTGGTGAGACCCTGGAATGGGTTGCCCAGGGAGGTGGTTGAGGCCCCATCCCTGGGGGTCTTTAAGGCCAGGCTGGAGGAGGCTCTGGGCAGCCTGATCGAGTGGGAGGTGTCCCTGCTCATGGCAGAGGGGTTGGAACTGGGGGATCCTTGTGGTCCCTTCCAACCCTGACAGATTCTGATCTGTTTTAGCAGAGGACTTTAGAGCCCTAATGGCTCAATGGTTGGCCTTGATGATCTTGAAGGTCCCTTCCAGCCTAAACGATTCTATGATCTATCATATCATGTCGTGTGAGCAGATGCACAAAGGATTCTATGATTCTATGATCTATCATATCATGTCATGTGAGCAGATGCATGGTCAAGTAGAGAAGATGGAGAAAAGTGAAGAGGAGATAACTGAGTACCAAAAGGGGGACTGATGAGCCAGTAGGGCATTTAGCAATGAGTTGCCTTAAGGACTACTCAGCATTTCCTAATGGCCTGTGTACAGGTGGGAGGAGAATGCCACAACTGGTCACTGATAGAAACTGGAGGAGAATTGTCGGTGTGGAGGCAGATATGAACAAAAATCTTCAGAAAGTAGATGACAGTACAAAATGCAAGATCACCTGCTGACATGAGCTCTGCTAGAAGCTGAAGACATTCTGTTGGACAAGGAAGGAAGACCAACACTTAGTCATTCATGGGGTAACTGGGGACATTTATGGGGTAAGCAAGGACCATTAACTACAGCTCCTCTTGGTTGTAGTGAAAAGGGAAAACGTATTTTGAAACTGTTGCCAGTAACAGGAAAGGAAATATAAAGTTTGTTGAGTTGTAAACATGCTGCTGGGCTTCAGCTGGAACAATGTTCTGCTCTGCTCACATATGGAAGGAAATAAGTTCTTTGTTTTCTATCTGTGCTCCTGTACTTGTGGTGTCCATTTTGCTGTGGGGTGCTGAAGGTGAAACCAATGGGTTGGCTTCCAAAGTCACTTTTGCATGCCAGAAGTGTATGTAAGGAAAACCCTTACCTCTGAAGTCCAGTTGCAAAGGACTAAACCTTCTGCTGTTAGTCATTGCAGAGAGGCACTGACTTCAGTAGGGTGCCATCAATATCTGTTAAGAAGCGACCTGTGGTTTCTTTGAGAAATTGTTTGGGTTGTATGTTGAAATTGTCAAGCAAAAAAAAAAATTGCAGGAAAGAAACTGGGAGGTTACTTGGGGGCAATAGTCCCAGCAACCCAGTGATTTCCTACTATGTGGTAATCATGAGTATCAGCTTATTTTGTGGATATGTGTGAGGAAAACGTAGTTGTTGGAGTTGTTATCAGCAAGAGCTGCTTCAGACATGCTTGTGGTTGGGCTAGAGGACTGATGCTAATAATTCAAGTTATCCCTACTTAAGCTTTAAAAGGCTTTATTGTGGTAAAATTGAAAGCTTCAGGAAATGTTTGCACAAACTGAGCAAGAAGGGAAGTTATCACTGGTTTCAACTCTCTGTATAGCTCACGTGCTAAAAAATGAGTAATGCCTGGAGATAAATGGGGCTTTTATTCAAGGACACTTATCTGTAACACAATTCTTAACCTACTGCCAGCTGAGGAAATATTGTCATTGATTTGAGTGGTAGAATAATCTAAATTGTCCAAATAATTTACTAAAAACTTGAAGTCTTTGGGGTGTCATCTGCTGGTTGTCCATGTCTATTGGTACCAAACTGCCATCATCCCCAATTATCTTTAGTGGTAGCTTGCAGTTTTCAGTGCTTTTTTTGCTTTTTAAAGACACCTATAAAAAAGGACAGTGCTATTATCCTCATTTTCAGCTGAAATATGAAGCTGAAAGAGTCAAAAATATACTAAGAATCTCAAAGCTATATTAGGAACCTCACACTGGTTGGGTGGAGAGGAGAAAAGGAAAATAAACAAACAAATAAACAGAAAAATCCCTTGTGCAAGTCCCTGTGGAAATTTCCTACAAAACAGAGCAGCAATAAATCAAGCATAGTCCTACATCTCCAAGAGCTGTGATCCCTATAACCCCTGGTGTAGGATCTCAGTCCATGTGAATTGTTCAAGTTTGTGGCCAAGTAGAAGAATGGAGTGTGCATTTTTAGACTCCATGTGACCCCTCTGCCTCTTTTTCTCCTGGAAGAACAAAGCAGTGACAAAGATTGATAACCACCCATGTGTCACAAAGGTCTTGGAGGATTTTCAGTAAAAATTCAGGTTTTGTGAAGTAAATTGAGCACTTGAATACTTGCAGCCCAGAAAGCCAACCAGATCCTGGGCTGCATCAAGAGAAGTGTGGCCAGCAGTTCGAGGGAGGTGATTCTCCCCCTCTACTCTGCTCTGGTGAGACCCCACCTGGAGTACTGCATCCAGTTCTGGAGCCCCCAGTACAAGATGGATGTGGACCTGCTGGAGCGTGTCCAGAGAAGGGCCACGAGAATGATCCGAGGGCTGGAGCAGCTCTGCTGTGAGGACAGACTGAGAGAGTTGGGGCTGTTCAGTCTGGAGAAGAGAAGGCTCTGAGGGGACCTTATTGTGGCCTTCCAGTATCTTAGGGGGGCCTACAAGAAAGCTGGGGAGGGACTTTTTAGGATATCGAGTAACAACAGGACTAGAGGGAATGGGGCAAAGCTGGCAGTGGGCAGATTCAGGCTGGATGTGCGGAAGAAGTTCTTCCCCATGAGAGTGGTGAGACCCGGGAATGGGTTGCCCAGGGAGGGGGGTGAGGTCTCATCCCTGGGGGTCTTTAAGGCCAGGCTGGAGGAGGCTCTGGGCAGCCTGATCTAGTGGGAGGTGTCCCTGCTCATGGCAGAGGGGTTGGAACTGGGGGATCCTTGTGGTCCCTTCCCACCCTGACAGATTCTGATCTGTTTTAGCAGAGGACTTTAGAGCCCTAATGGCTCAATGGTTGGACTTGATGATCTTGAAAGTCCCTTCCAACCTAAATGATTCTATGATTCTATGATTAAATATTTATGCTCCATCATTTTAAGACAATTTCCTTACCTTTAGTTTACTCCTCTTCAGAACCATGTGAAAGGTGCTACACTAAGACCATGAAAAACAAAACTCTACAGATAGGCAAAGAAAAGGGACAGAGGAAACAAGAGCTTTATGAAGGACCTCTGTCTGTCCTCATTTATGCAAGGATGCCTGCATCCAATCGAGCCATTTTCACCATGTGAAGCCTCTGAATCACCTGATGAAAAGGGATCCTTGTCTGGTTTGAGGAATTATGAGGCCACCTGAGAACTAGTTTGCCTTTGGCTTTAAAATGAGGAATTTTCTCTATGGGGAAAAAAAAATATAAATTTCATTTAATTACAACTATGTGTCTTAATACTGCACATAATCTTAAACTGGAATTATATCTTGTCCACAAAATTTGACAAGATGGATTACAAATGGGCCAAATTCTTCCATCACACCATGACCACTGAACTTCTGATCAATTTGCCAGATCTGATGTTCCAGATAAAACTTTCAGTAAATTGAACAGTTTTTCACTGGTGTGTAAAACAGTAAGAAGACACCTGAGGTTCATTATCTTTTATCACTGCCAGTCTTGTCTGCACATAAAAAGCTCTATAAACAATGGTCAGCCTGTGGATTGTCTTAGCTAATGTATCATCATTACTTCAGTCTTAGTCCTCTACCATCAGTGATAAGTAGGTCTCCAGGAAGAAACAAAATACAGTGCCAGAAATTTTTTAAGAAAACATTTTTAAAGCCAAAGCAATTTGAGGATCAATCTTTAAAAAAAAAATATCACTGGAAAGAGAAGACAGCTGTAGGGCTCAGTTGGTCACACCTGAATCTCATGAAAGAGATGATGGAAGAGGATACTGGTCAACTAAAGAATACTTAGTGTTATTGTAACAGGAAGGAGTACTAAGGGACAAGAACAATGCACATGTAAACCCATTCCATATGAAGAGGACTAAGGTGAAATCAAGGAGTTACAGCTTTGCAATAAAGTTTGATTTTGACAGTAGGCAAGGTCTTGGAGATATTAGTAGTGGATGAGATCACAAAACATCTGGAAAAATACGAGCTGGCAGAAAGGAATCAGAATAGTTTCTTGAAGATAAAAATGTGTCTGACAAACCTGGTGGAACTTTTGGAGACAAAAGAAAGGACAGATAAGAAGTGACATGGTGAGTTGCAAGTGCCTTGCATTTTATGAAGGTCCTCAACACTTTGCCAGCCAGTAGATACAACTATGTATAATGAAAGGTGGTGCACATCTCCATTAAAGAAATAGAAGTCTTCCACACAAAGTGACCAAGAATAGACCAAAACGGCAAAAGTGACAGATAAAAGAGTTGTTTATGGAACAACTTAGTTTGACTATGCTGGGTCTTGTTCCTGAATAATGCTTAGGTAGCAAAGCTGACCAAAACTGAGGATCAATAACCAGAGGCCAAGTCACTGACTGAATGGTCTTTTCTATTCTGCTTTGTACATTCATGCTTCTGAATTAATTTGTTGCCCTTTCCTTAGTATTTCTCATAGGTGTAAATAGCCATGTTGCTCAGGTCTGGGACAGTCTGCTGCTTTGAGTTGAGGTCTATAAGCAGCCTGGAAGCTGTTATTTTTTCCATGATTATTCACAATGGCTTTTTACACCACAGGCAGCAGCCACTTGTGGAGAAAGAGCTGCTCAGTTATGCAGAGATAATAGCTCAGATCTGAGATCCTGTAGAACCTGGGTGGTATGGAGCCCAAAATTCAGTCAGCTCAGTCTGTATATTGCCTGGTGAAAAATCCAGGTATTGCCTCCAAGAGTTGTACATAAAATAAACACCTGTAGAAGGTGGAAACAAGACAAAAGAAGGCTTAGCTGCAGAGTGAGTGTTGCTACCCTCAGGATTACATACAGAAAGTATAAAAGACATTTGAAGATTAATTTCTAAATTTTTTTCTGAATTAGCCTGAAAGGAGTCTTCTGGATCATCAAAACATCTATTCATAAATTCAATGTACTCCTTCCTAAAAGTGGTTAGGTTTCTTGCCATAAGTACTTCTATAGGAAGGCTGCTTCAAAGCCTCATCTCACTCTTCTGACAGTTTGAAGCCTTTTCTAGTCTCCACCTGAAACTTATTCATGGCCAGTTAATACCTATTTCTCCTTATGCCAAAATCATCTTGTAGTTTAAATAGCCATATAATCTTTCAGTTTCTGTTCTGATACTTAAAACAAGCCTCTCCTCTTGGATATGAAACTCCACATGACTTACAAGATCCCAGTGTTCTTCTCTGCACAATCCTTATTGCCAGTTCATCTTTCTTGATCACAGATGACCTGAACTGTGACTCCTATTCCAGAAGTAAACAGCTTTGCACCTGGGCAATTGTAGTCACCAAACCTACAGTTTCCAGTTTGCTTCAACCAATTGAAGACATGTCAGTAATATTCTGATTTTAGCCAGGCTGGTTTGCATAACTGAAAACAATTCCCAATATTTCCACAGTGATTTCAGCTCCATCTAGATGAGAGACAGGCTTAAAAAAAAAGTAATAAAAACTATCCTCTTCCATTAAATTCTCATTAATCTACATTAGGATTTAAGTGTCTTTGTCTTTGATTTGGCTAGAATCAAATTGTGTGTTTGTATCTGAACTGTTTAAGAGTTATGGCTCAGGGACACAAACAAGTTACTATGCCTTTGCAGGCTACCATGTGCCAGCTGAGCTGCCACAGACAACTGTATTTGTTGCAAATGTGATATAATACAACACAGTTTAGCTTACAATGAAGGAGGCTGCAGATGAGGGTTGGAACTCATCTCCACAAAATGACTAAGATTAATAAACTCCAGACTAAGACACTCAAATTTAGTCCTTGTGTGTATCCAAACTTCTGCTACAGTCAATGTGATCTGGTCAATCATGACAGAGTAGACAAAGTATTCAGCTGGCCCCTTGTCTACTAGTCAGTTGGGGTGTCTTCTTACTCAAGAGAGAGAGAGGATCATTTACAGGCAACAACTTGTAAAACTTACCTTCAGATACCTGGGTTAGAATCTGCCCCATAACATGGTACAATGCAATAACTCAGATATATGGTCATGTGCTTTTGGTGGGGCTGAACCTGGTATATGGATCAAGGATCATGTGCAGTAATAACTTTTTCAAGTGTTTTTATCACATGTTGAGTCTAGGTAGTGGCTAGAGGCAAAATGCTGCACTGATTTCTCCTGCTTTTGGAGCCCCAGTGATGAAAAGCACTCTGGCTATGTAATTACTGACACAGTGTGCTGGCTGGAGACTCTGGGTATATCTAGGTATCTACATGTAGTGTGACTCCTCACTGCAGTGAGAGGACACAACATTGAAGTAGTCAGTGTAATCAGTGGAGTCCATTAAGTGCTTCAGCTCACAGCAAATACATATTATGTAATTCAGCTGCCTGGAGCCATCTGAGGTATTCTGAAGTATCTCAGTAGTGTCACCCTAAAGTACCTCAGCTGCTGCTCCAGCAGGACCCACGTCCTGTTTAACAGCCCTTCTGTGTTTCTCTTGGCTAGCCAAGGCATTTCATGCTGTGAAATAGGTCTTCATCAACTATAATGTGATCTTAGAGACCTACTCCCAGGTATTTGCATTTATCCTTACCTCAGAATTAGTCTCACCCTGTGGCTATACTCAAAATTTATACTCAGCAAGCAGACCTTGCTCTCCTTTTATGTGAATGATTGAGAACTACAGTCATCTAGGGCCTTTGGAGTAAAACCCAGGAAACAGTATCTGAGAAGGGACCTCAATGCTTCTCTCCATATCTGAGGGATCTTACTCTAGAGATTCCCCTGTCAAGTAGCACTTCCAAGCAAGCCCATGCCCTTTATCAAGCAATGGAGGTCCTGGATGCTCCCAGAGTCTCCAGCCATTCTCTTATTGTCTTGCACCAAAGGATAGGGATGTACTGATACTTCTTGCCACCCAGAGTCATTTCCAAACAGGTGCCATGGACAAATGCTCTTCTTATCTGCCATCCTTTGCAAGAGTTATCCAAAGCCTTTAGCACAAGTCAAGCCACAGGTCAGAGTTGAGAAATGTTTTATAGCTGCAATATTTTCTGTGCTTCACGCAAACTCAAGAAAATGCTTTTTGACCTTCCCACCCTTTTCTACAAATTCTTTTCTGATTTTCAAAATTATTTGATTTGATTTCCTTGAAATATTGCAACACACACAAAAAATAACTGCTCCCCAGCTGAGAACTTTTTATATCAAGTTTCAGCCCTTCTGCTGTTGCTTTTTATTTTTTTTTTTTCAGGAAAACTTACAAAACCCTGAGAACAGGAGGGTTTATAATGAAAGAGCTGGCAGGGCCTTAGCTGTAGCATTTCCAGATGTGCTGTTGCAATTAGGGCTGGGCAGAGTTGGATTAAATTAGAAGTGACCCAAAGTCTTTGTCAAAGCCTTGAACTATCTAAAAGTCTTCAGAGGGTTGAAAATGTTTGGCTGAGCTTTTCCCTGTGTTTTTGAGGGGCGTTACATCCCATCTTGAGATGGAAAGGAATGTGAAGAACTTTTTTGCAGTGTGGCATAGCAGTTCTGCTTCCAGTCACAGGTAAAATGGGAAGTACAGAGGCATTCAAACCAAACCTCTCCCTTCCTTCTCCCACATTGTCAGTATTGAAGTAAGCAGCTCTTTGCCTCAAACACCTCCAGACTGGAAATCTTCTCGCAGCCTTCTAGTTGTGTGATAAGCCCAAGCAAAACTCTTGGATATACATAATATGAGAGTTTGCATTCAAATTTGACTCTGGGTTAAAGCTCTGCAGTACAAGCTCCTCTTACATTAACTGAAGGATCTTATTATGTCTTCAGATATGCACAAACACACATCCCACTTCAGGCTATAGGAGAATCCTCTATGTGTATCCACAGCAAGGTTGACTGGTTTTTGTTTTCCTTGCTTTTTCACTTCCTTGTTTGAGTCTGGAAAGGAAAGCGATGGCAGGAAAAATCAACATCTTCCCAGAAGGTGCTCTGGGGCTCCTGCAGTGGCTTTGCTGCTCTGCAGTGTCTATGGACACATAGCATGGGGGTTTGAGAGAGCTTAGAATAACAGAGCAGAGCTTGCCTGTGTCCTTTGGTACGTAGGGGCTTTGCATATCAGGCTTTGCAGGAAGCAAGAAAACCAAACCAATTCATGTCAGAAGTGGTAATAATAGCTGGGGAGAGCCAAACAATCTTCAAACCTGTACTTGAAAACAGAGGAGGTTTCTCATACCTGGGTTTGTTTTTCCATGCTGTCACCTTGACTTGAGGTTTGAATCCCCTGCTTAGATTTCCCGCAGGACTCTCCCTTCATGTCACATCATCTACTCAGTAAGGAAAACAGATCCCAGCAGGCTTTTGAGTTTTCTGGGTCTTGTGTGACATGCTACTTTCAATATCCACTTGGAAGCCATGTCTCTGCTCAGCTAAGGTTTCTTACTTTCCTGTAACACCCAACAGCCCCCCTCTGCCATTGTTGCATAGCCATACATATTAAAAAACAAATTAGTAAGTAAGAGCTCTCCAGGAACACCCAGGTGCTGAGGAAGTTATAGTTGTGCCTCCAGAGGTGGCACGTTTTTCTTACCTCAGATGATACCTGATCTACTGTTATGATATTGTGTTAACTGAGTGTTATCGTGCTCGGAGGAGCCACAGCTCAGATGAGATGTAAATTTGAGGTCCTGCCTGCTTGCAGTGAGCACTTTAACCAGTGGGAAACTTGTGGGGAAGGGAGTAGGGATGACAAGAGTGGGAGGGGGAACAGAGATTTCTCTTACTGTAGACTGCCCTTTACTGGGATTTCTCAGGAGCATTTTTTTCCCCATTTTACAGATGTCCTCAAAATACTGCTCCCCATCCTCAGATTCAAAACCTGCCTTAAACATAAAATACTCTTGCTGCTTCTGTGCTAGGTTCTCAGTTGTGATAATGAGAATAAAAATGGGAATGAGAGCTGAAAGCCATTGGACCTCTCACTTCCCAGCACATGCAAAGTGTAAGAGAGGTCTTACAATCTCTTGTGGCAATCAGAGTAACGGGGCACTGGTACCTCCTGAGACTGCCCATCACAGCTCCACGCACTAGTTCCCATCTCCATTTCTCCAAAGATGCCCCAGCTTGGCACCTCAGGTCCTCAGTGCTTGGAGGGGTTGCTTTTGATAGAAAGGCTCTGCCTTGCAGAGCTGACAAAGATGTTGAATGTCTCCAGATCTGTGAAAAACATACAAATCCTCTAGGATTTATTTCTGGGCAGCATTTATCAAACCAAGGAGAAAGCTGGATCTTTGGATCCCTGCCATTTTAAAGCTCTGAAGATTATTTCTGGTTACTGAAGTTTGACCTCTGCATTTCAAGTTGGAGCCTGTACTCCCTGGCCTAAATCTAAACCAGTCTGTAGCGTAGCTGTGGTTTTCTTCCAGGGTCAGCAATGGCTTAAATCCATGCCCAGCTCAGTAAATTGGAAATGGCAGAAGAAGATTCTAGTGTGGTGGCCTGAGAGGAAGATGAATACATCAATCCCAGATAATTACTGCTCTTTAAAAAAAATTTAGGATGTCTTAAACCTGTTTTCACGTATTCATGTATTCCATGCATTAAGCTAGAGATAAGGCTATGTGATTAAAATGGTTCCCTTCAGCTTTAAAAATCTATGAAGGGTTTGCAAAATTGGTTAGCTATGTTCAAAGAGCGCTGTGGAAATCTCAGGAGAAAACTATTGCAGCATAGAAAACCAGTTGTGTTTATTCAGGATATAATGAATGGACAGTATAAATACTTTGCAGAATAAGCCAAAAACCCTGTGTTTCAATAGCATTGCATATTCTATTTAAAATACTTTTTTTAAAGACTTGGGCTTTTTTTTTTTTTTTTTTTCCTTTGCTGCAATCATCTGCATTGAATTACAGTAAAGAAAAAGGAAGGAAAGAGATGAATAATGACAATTAGCAAACTGGTCATCTGTCCACCTCCAGACTCAAACCAGGATTAACTATAAGCTTTCTAGCCACTGCTACATTCCATGATTCGGGTCCTTAATGAATATATTGTACAGAGCCAGATCAGATACTTGAGGAAAACCACCTGATCTGTTTTTCCACTTTGCCTATGACCATTACAAACTGTGAATATGAACAGAAGCACACCCAGGTTACTTTAGTCCTATCTACATCATATTTCCTTAGGTTGTTCATGAGAAGCTCGTATAAGACAATGTCAAAAACCTTATGAAATTCTAGAACAGACATATTTTTAGCCTAATAAAAATAAGTATTTAATTGGTTTGGCTTAATTTATCCTTGCAAACTCAGGTTTTATAGTCTTCTGTGATTTTACAAATAGAGTTACAGACATTTTTAGGCTTAATTTCAAAAAAGAAAAGAATATTTAAGGTTCTAGGAGTTGTCCTGGGAAATTATGTTGATCTTACTGATACACAAGTGTTAAAATCTTCTTTTTCCCCCTTTTTTTCAAAGACAGGCACTGAATTTGATCTAGTAGTCTGTAATCTCACCCGTGTTTCAGGAGTTATTGGAGATAATACCTAATAGCTATTGTTGCCCACTTTGCTACTCTTGAACTTTCTGGAATGAACTGGACAAATAGTCTTGCCTTTTATAACTGTGCTTCTAAATTTCATTTCCTGGGGACCAAATCCAAAATTAATACCTATATAATAAAATAATAATAACAACAACAAATAATATTGACGGTGCTTTCTGCTTTTCTTGTTCTTTATATATTTTAGTAGATTTTTATCCTAATAGTGCTTGCTAAGTAGAAAAGTAGTTATCCTCAAATAGTGATCTGATTTGTCCCTTCTCACAGGAAGAAATGAAGCCTAGAAGAGGCTTTCAAAGTGCTTGAATCCTACAACTGCATTTTCTCCCAAAATAGTTGTATTGAACTGTCTTATTTGAGGCAAAAGTGCTCAGCATTAAGTTAATGGCCCCTGCTGAAGTCAGCTGCATCATCAGCAATGCTGAGTGCATTCAAAGTCTTCATTTTGGTAGTTTTATACCCGTATAATATGTACATACATCTATACCATGTAAAAAAGTAGGATTTATGCCTTTTTACTTTTTGACTCATGACATCGGTATCTGTGATCTATTTCCTACAGTCAAGATGATGCAACCACCTTGGTTTGTGGGTAAGAGAATTTACTAATATGAGTACGACCAGAATGTGCCAGTTAATCTCCAGGTCAGAGAGTGTGGCCTGGCAATATTTAGGTTATATAGGTGTACCCTTAAAAGTGGATCCAGGCTTTCACCATTGCAGGATGACAGGGAAATCTCACAGACTTTGAACTTGGGATTTACCAAGCAAAGGACATTGTCCTAAAATGCATGTTGGACCTGGAGCATCAGATAAGCATCACCTGATCTGGCCAAAGGACTCCTGCGGTGGCTTATTCCTTCAATGCTACCCAGAGCTCTCACTTGCTGATTAGGGGCTGACTGCAACTGAGCAAGCTACTCAGCCTTTCAGGAATTTACCCTCACTGGATTGAAAAAAAAGTACAGGAACAAACTTTCTTCTGGTACAACTCAGTGTCAGGCCTTGAGATTGACAGGTATGAAGATATGTGCTAATGCTTGTCAGATGCACATATGGAAACACAACAGAAAATTCTAGAGGCAAAGAAATCCCAAATCATTTAAAGCCAAGTCCTGACTTCCTAAGATGCCAAGCATCTTTATAACAGGCAAGGTGAGTATCTGATAGTTGTGAAAGCTTCAGCAGTCTGGATATGAACTGAACCAACTGTTGCTGCTCTGGTTTGTATTACCTCAAAGCTCCATTTTCCCATTCTCCTAAAGCAATACAAAAAGAAGCCCAAACTCGACAATTATTTTATGATTTTTTGTTTATTTGTTCTGCTCCTTAGGAGCTGTACTTTCATGCTAGTATATCACTGTGCTTAGCACTGTAAAAACATGGAACAGAAAGACAGAGCCTTCTGCAGAAAGCTCCTCCAAATGTAGAAGAGGGATGGCAGATGCACAGAGAGATGTAGAACAAAAAGAATCAGTGACACGGTGATGAGATGACTGTAAATTCAGAGAGATGTGAACTGGGTGGGTGGACTACAATGTAGGTGTAAAAGTGACAGGACCACTGGGCTCACAGAACAATGATCATCAGCAGAAGTACAGTGGGTGACCAGTTGCTAGCAGCTTTCTTCAGGGGTCAGCGGTGGGACTGATACTGTTGAACATCGCCATCAATGACATTGAAGGTGAGACAGAGAGCACCTTAGCAAGGTCATGGGTAATATTAGACTTGGAAAAGCAACTGGTATAGTGTATGGTAGGGATGCCATTCAGTAGGTGCTTGACAGACTGGACAAGTTGCACTTGAGTCAGTGATGTACTCTTTCAGCAAGGGTCATCCCAACCTGCAGTTCTCTGTGACAGTGGTCAGCACTGAAATCTTGTAAAGTTTGGGTGGGTTTGTTTGTTTGTTTTTCATGGAATTAACTTAGAGGAATGTTTGGGTAAGGAATTTATTGTTTCATGAGAGTTTGGCTCTTGAAGTTGAGGGATGGGAACATACTTGTTCTACATTGTCTCTTCTCTTTGGAAATCCTGAAGAACAGCTCAGCATAAGTGCTCTTCTGCTATACAGATCTTCAGAACTTTGAGTGTTTTTTCCTGCACTGAGCCAAAACATTGTCTCTTCTCTTTGGAAATCCTGAAGAACAGCTCAGCATAAGTGCTCTTCTGCTATACAGAAGATCTTCAGAACTTTGAGTGGGTTTTCCTGCATTGAGCCAAAATATTTGTGATTGGGAGTAATGTATTATTGACAGTCATAGACTTTTGGAAATAAGGAAGGAAGGGGGAATTACAGAGTCTGTTGTCAAGAGAACAAAGTTTCTTAAAAACAGTCCAGTGTAAAGGTAAACCTGGAAAAGTGCTGCTCATCCTTTCTACTCCTGCTTCCACTAGTTTTCCCTTGAAGGGAGTATAAAGTGATATATTTTGCAGATTTTAATGATTTCTAAGGTATATGGATACCAGTGACAGAAACTAGGCAATAAAAGCAGTGCATAGTTATGTTAAAAATGTTGCTATTTGTGAAGAATAATTTTTTTTTAATATGACCAAAGAATTTAACACTTGTGAGTGGGGTGACAGCACATGGGGATTATGAACATGGAGAGTGGAATTTTCAGTGGAAATCTCGCCTGAGGTACAGTTTGAAGACCTGTCTACTGTTGATCAAGCACCCTCTTGTGCTTCCCACCACACTAGCCCAGACCAGCCACAATCTTGCCCATTAACTCAGCAACTACTTTGGTGCAGGGGAAACATGATGAAGACAGAATCTGAAATGGTTTCAAGGTGCTGGTGGCTTTTACAAACTGCACAGCCACCTTTTAGTGGTTAAAGGACGTGTTTATTTCTTGCAGTATTGGTTTGATTAAAACAATTCCTCTTGCAAGTATGTAAAAGGTGGCTTTAAAACAGTCCCTGAATACCTGCAGGTCTAGATCCAGTCAGGTTCTTTTCAGCCACCTTTTCTAAGTCTGTTTAGCAAAGCCAGGCTCTGTGTGTGTTTGTGCACTTGCAGTACTTATGGAATGTGTTATAGAATCAGAATGGTTTGGGTTGGAAGGGACCTTTAAAGGTCATCTAGTCCAATCCCCCTGTGGTGAGAAGGACATCTTCAACTAGATCAAATTGCTCAGAGCCCCATCCAACCTAACCTGGAATATTTCCAGGGATGGGGTTTCTGCCACCTCTCTGAGCAACCTGGTCTAGTGTTTTACCACTTTCATTATAAAAATTGTCTTCCTTATATCTAGTCTATATCTACCCTCTTTTGGTTTAAACACATCACCCCTTAAGTAATTAGTTAGGTTACATAACACTACTTGTAAGATGAGTGATCTCTACAACCTTGTTTTTTGATGCTTATAATACTGTCATACTACACCTATTGGAACTGAAATATCTTTTTTAAGCATTAGCAAAACTACTTCTAGTATTTCTGAGACCAAAGCTGTGGATGGGAGAAGGGAGACATGGAGGGAGAGAGGAGATTGCTCTTTTGTTTGTGTGAAATTCAGGCTTCACGAACTGAAACTATTAAACTGAAAAAAAGAACATAATCTGGGACCAAAAGATTAGGAGCAGGTTAGTACAGGAATCTTAGATATGAAAAAATACTGAGTGTGAGATCCAGTGGGGATCTGACACGAAAACAGAATCATAGAATCACAGAATGGCAGGGGTTGGAAAGGACCTCTGGAGATCATCTTATCCAACCTCCTGCCAAAGCAGGGTTGCCTAGGGCAGGTTACACAGGAACACACCCAGGGGCTTTTCGAAAGTCTCCAGAGAAGGGGACTTCACAACCTCTCTGGGCAGCCTGTTCCAGAGCTCCGTCACCACACAATAAGGAAGTTTTTCTTGATGTTGAGGTGGACCTTCCTGTGTTCTAGTTTGTGCCCATTGACCCTTGTCCTATCGCTGGGCACCACTGACAAGAGTCTGGCCCCATCCTCTTGACACCCATCCTGTAGATATTGGTAAACATTGATCAGATCCATTCTCAGCCTTCTCTTCTCTAGGCCAAACAGACCCAGGCCCCTCAGCTTTTCCTCATAAAAGAGATGTTCCATTCACTTAATGGTTCTTATAGCCCTCTGTTGGACCCTCTCCAGTAGCTCTGTCTCACTTGAACTGGGGAGCCCAGAACTGGACACAATACCCCAGATGTGGCCTCACTGGGGCAGAGTAGAGGGGGAGAAGAACCTCTCTCCACCTGCTGGCCACACTCTTCCTAATGGACGCCATGACACTACTGGCCTTCTTGGCCACAAGGGTACACTGCTGATTCATGGTGAACTTATTGTCCACTAGGATTCCAAGGTCCTTCCCTGCAGAGCTGCTCTCCAACAGGTCAACCCCTAACCTGTGCTGGTGCATGAGGTTATTCCTCCCCAAATGTAGGACTCTATACTTGTCCTCGTTAAATATCATTAGGTTCCCCTCTGCCCAGCTCTCCAGCCTGTCCATGTCTCACTGGGTGGCAGCACAGCTTTCTGGTGTATCAGCCACTCCACTGAGGTTTGTATCACCAGCAAACTTGCTGAGGGTACACTCCATCCCTTCATCCAGGTCATTGATGAAGATGTTGAACAATACTAGACGCAGTACTGACCCCTGGGGTGCATCACTAGAAACAGGCTTCCAACTGGACTCTGCTCTGCAGAAAACAACCCTCACTTCTATTGTTCAGCCAATTCTCAGTCCATCTCACAGTCCACTCATCTAACCCACACTTCCTGGGCTTACCTATAGGGACGGTATAGGAGGCAGTGTCAAAAGCCTTGCTGAAGTCAAGGTAGACAATATCCACTGTTCTCCCTTCATCTTCCCAGCTAGTCAAACCATCATAGAAGGCTATCAGATTAGTTAAACATGGTTTCCCTTGCTGAACCTGTCCAGACTGTTCCTGATAACTTTCTTTTCCTCCTGAGTTTGGAGATGACCTCCAGAATGAGCTGTTCCGTCACCTTTCCAGGGATGGAGGTGTGGCTGACTGGTCTGTAATTTCCTGTGTCCTCCTTGCCCTTTTTGAACATTAGAGTGACACTGGCTTTCTCCAGTCCTCAGGCACATCTCCCATTCTCCGTGACCTTTCAAAAATGATGGGCAGTGGGATAGAAACAACATGAGTCAGCTCCTTCAGCACTCGCAGGTTGATCCATTGGGGCCCATGGATTTCTGTGTGTTCAGTTTGCCTAAATGATCCCTAAGCCTATCCTCATCAAACAGTGGAGATTATTCCTTTCCCCAGACTTTCTCTCTTACCTCCAGGATCTGGGATTCATGAGGGCTAGTCTTAGTGATAAAGACTGAAGCAAAGGTCAAAAGCAAGGGAGGAATGGATATCTTCGGAGGGAAAGAAACAAAAGGCATATAGGTAAAGGTGGTAGGAGAAGAAATTCTGAGCCTCATTGGTTAAGAAGATTTAGGGATCATGGGAAGATCATGGAATTCATTTCATCTGACTGTATAGCTCCACAAGGCAAATGTGGACATCCGAGCCAAGTTCCCATTACAGCCCTGGGAGATGAAATAGGTGCCTGAAGGGCATATCTCATCTGAAGTTAGTCATCAACCACTAAGTCTTTCTCCTTGTTAGGCGGTGATCTTTTGTGGGACTCGCTATCAGCTGTTGCTGCGGCCCATGAGGATGATGCCAGAAGTCTGCCAACAGGTTGATGGCAGCATCTCCAGAGGATACCACACATTCAAATTTATGGCTTTTATCTAGCTGATAAATAGCTTTGAGAATTACAGACAGCAGCTTCCCATGCTGGAATAAAATCCTTGAAGCCATAAATCCTGCCCAAATATGTTTAAAACTAGTTTTAAGAATGAAAATAAAAGCAGTGGGCATTGTTGAGCTGAGATGGATTCTGAGCTGACCTCTTCAGGAAAGATCAGTTTAATTTTTCTGTTGAAATATCTCTTGCTGACAGGTAACCCATACAAAATTTGAATCTGGAGAAAGTCTAAAATAAACTGATTGTATGACACCTGCTCAGGTGCTGAAGACCTTTTATGGTTTAGAAATCTTCTGTTCTGTCTCCATCAACTGCATCATCCCTTTAGGTACTGGATTGCACAACGTTGGGCTTTACCCAGGAACATGTTAACAGGCTGCTCTTTTTAAATCATTGATACAAGACCACAGCTGATGCTGAAGCCTACTGTGGTGTTGGTAGTTATGTCCACAATGTGCTCCACTAAAGTACCCTATGAGTTAATGTTGCATTCAGCTACTGTGTTACAGGATTTTTGTGTGTCATACACTTTCTATAACAATTTTAGGAATGAGGTGTTTATATGACTGTTGTGTGTGACAGTTTGAGGTGCTATGAATGATTTTTAGAATGTCAATTAATAATGCATTACAAAGGGGATAAGAACTGCATGTAAGTCCTTTGATCTGTGAAGCAATTTTGTCTGACACGGAAATTTCTGAAAGGATCTAACTGTGAAACAGATCTTGGGTTAGGTCTTGGCTGGAGCAAGACCATGGAGTGCAGTGATGAGCAGAAATACCAGGCAGGACAACACACCATGGGAATGTGCATCCGTATTACCGAATCTTATCGAAGGTATCAGCAAGATCTGGGAACTTAAACAGCATCAGTCAGGTCTTGATTCAGTGCTCAGCCCACTGGTTCACACTCAGACTTGTATCCAAAATGTCATATCAAAGAATTTTTTGGCTGGTCACACTAGGCCAGCTTTCCTCCCCTCCCTATCACAAAAGAACCCTAACAGTTTCAACAGTGAAGCCAAAAGGATCAACTACATCACCCTTTGCTGTTGAAACCTCCTTCTCCCCGCATAATGTTTTCCCTGCTTATATAAAATCTCATGTCCAAGGGCTGACTGGAAACATATGGCACAGTCCCATGCACATATGAATTTAGCACAGGAATGAAGATCACAAAAAAGGCCAGGCTGACTGTCTCATCCATTTGCATACCTTTCACTTAGAAACTTGCTGAAAGCTTCCCCAAGTTTCCCATCAGAACAGAGAGGATGCTTGGAGCTGTATAAACGCATAGAGTGAGAGACACTCCTACCCAGGGGTCTGCTAAAAGCATTAACAATACTACCAACAGTTAGAATTATCCTATTTTCCAATTTTAGGCTTTAACCTTGAAGTCATCTTTTTGGGCTTAGCTCATATTTGTGGGACTTCAGTTATTATTTTTAAAAAATCTAATTCCAGATAAATTGACCTTTTATCTATTTGCTTCACTCAGTCAAGGATTAGCTCACAACCTGCTTCACCACCTCCAAGAAGAAACCAAGACCTAGTGAACATATTATTGGGCCAAACACTATTCCCACTGTGAATTCATGGTGATGGG